>NC_044501.1:27410489-27527989 GCF_902362185.1 Chanos chanos | reverse complement strand
CATTGCCCGTAGGCCCACACCATAACTGGTTGAAGGATTTTGTTCTAATGGTGTCGATTATCATCGGAGTGGGGGGATGCTGGTTTGCCTACGTTCAGAACAAATCATCCAAGGTCCACATCTCCCAGATGATGAAAGATCTGGAGAGCCTACAGAGCGCAG
This sequence comes from Chanos chanos, assembly GCF_902362185.1. NCBI lineage: Eukaryota > Metazoa > Chordata > Actinopteri > Gonorynchiformes > Chanidae > Chanos > Chanos chanos. The sequence goes on along the minus strand of NC_044501.1, from coordinate 27,527,827 downwards.
AGCAGAGTCTAAGAGACCTACAGAGTCGGTGAGAGACAGGACCTGAAAGTGTGTGTGTGTGTGTGTGTGTGTGACTGAATGTATTTCTGTGCTCTCTGATGGTCCTTCGTCACTGTACTACATTTCAGAGTACCACAGTTAAACTGGTTCAGTTAGTTGTTATTGTGTATCCTGATGTACTGTAGATGTTTATGATGGCTTTGTCTGTTCATAAATCCTGTGTACATGCTGCTGTCAATCCATCCATGTTAGTCAGTGTACCTTAGTCGTACAGGACAGCTCTGATTGGATGCGACCGAGTAGCTGTTACTGTTAGGTTTAGTTATGGGAAGACAGGATGAGAATTAAAATTGTGATCAATAACTTACCAGTCCTTCAGTTACTACAACCGTACAGAGACATACCTGAGGTTAAAACTAGAACCCATAAACTAACAAACGAGAAACAGAGAGGCTAAAACAGTGAGAGGTGGGTTCTGAGTCGGTTCTGAGTGGGTTCCGTGTCTGGTTGTCTCAGACTGGAGAAAGCTCAGGAGGAGAACCGTACAGTTGCAGTGGAGAAACAGAACCTGGAGCAGAAGATGAGGGACGAGATCACCGGTGCAAAGAGGGAGGCGCATCGGCTGCGGGAGCTGCGGCAGGGAGCGGAATGTGAGCTGAGCAGACTCAAATACGCAGAGGAGGAGCTGGTGCAGGTAGGAGTCAAACTCCCTCTGACCTCTGACATCAAACAGTTGCCCCAGGGAAAGCCCCAGGGGCTCTACATTAAACATCTCACAAAACCCTCTCACACCTGCTCCTCTCCAAACACCTCACAAAACCCTCTCACACCTGCTCCTCTCCAAACACCTCACAAAACCCTCTCACACCTGCTCCTCTCCAAACATCTCACAAAACCCTCTCACACCTGCTCCTCTCCAAACACCTCACAAAACCCTCTCACACCTGCTCCTCTCCAAACACCTAGCAAAACCCTCTCACACCTGCTCCTCTCCAAACACCTCACAAAACCCTCTCACACCTGCTCCTCTCCAAACACCTCACAAAGCCCTCTCACACCTGCTCCTCTCCAAACACCTCACAAAACCCTCTCACACCTGCTCCTCTCCAAACATCTCACAAAGCCCTCTCACATCTGCTCCTCTCCAAACATCTCACAAAACCCTCTCACACCTGCTCCTCTCCAAACATCTCACAAAACCCTATCACGTCTGCTCCTCTCCAAACATCTCACAAAACCCTCTCACACCTGCTCCTCTCCAAACACCTCACAAAGCCCTCTCACACCTGCTCCTCTCCAAACACCTCACAAAACCCTCTCACGTCTGCTCCTCTCCAAACATCTCACAAAACCCTATCACGTCTGCTCCTCTCCAAACACCTCACAAAACCCTATCACACCTGCTCCTCTCCAAACATCTCACAAAACCCTATCACGTCTGCTCCTCTCCAAACATCTCACAAAACCCTCTCACACCTGCTCCTCTCCAAACATCTCACAAAACCTTCTCACACCTGCTCCTCTCCAAACACCTCACAAAACCCTCTCACACCTGCTCCTCTCCAAACATCTCACAAAACCCTATCACACCTGCTCCTCTCCAAACACCTCACAAAATCCTCTCACACCTGCTCCTCTCCAAACACCTCACAAAACCCTCTCACACCTGCTCCTCTCCAAACACCTCACAAAACCCTCTCAGATCTGCTGCTCTGCTGCTCTCCAAACAGGAAGTTTGGATGTTTTGAGACAATAAGGAATCCTAACATGAACATTAGAACAAAAACTGTGATTATCAATGTACGTTGTATAGTCTAGGTAGTGTAATATTTTCTCTATGTTATATGTCTCTATGTTAATACACACTGAAAATATCTGCCGTACAAAGTCTAGCTCTTTTACATTTTTATGCAAAGTAGCTCCACTTCATTTCATATCCCAGTCAGTGTAACACTGTGTATTGTCTAAATGCATTATAGTCCATGTCTTGTCCGTATGCAACACAGAAAAGTCCAGGGCAGTGTAATGGCTTTTACCCGGTCTGTCCTTAAATCCACATATAGCATATTCGTCTCTGTGTGTGAAATTCAACATTGTCCTGCAAACATGGGACAGAACACAGGCTTGGTGTATCTGTGTGGAACTGACCTAACACATCTGCACTTCTGTGTTAATGTACCTATTGTCTGAGTGTCTAGATATAGAAATGTCTAGACATAGATTTTTTCCCTGTGCCTCTAAACACAAATCCAGGGAATGTCTGTACAGGGGAATAGTCTAAATGGTATATTGACACTATGTGACTGGTTTAAATGTCTATAGGCTCAAATGTGTATCGTAGCAGCTCCTAGTTCATGTAGCGCTAGATTGTCTCATATAGGTCCATAAATCAGATGTTATAGCATGATATGCGTAAACATAGATGATGTAGATTTATAAGTTAGCCAATCAAGATTGAACTGACAGCAGTCCCGGGGTTTTTGAGTGTGTTAACGTCTCTGTTCTGGGTATGCAGGTGCGCATGGCGTTAAAGAGGGCAGAGAAGGAGTTACAGTCGGAGCGGTCCGTTCCGGAAACCTTGCAGATGTGGCTGCAGCTCACACACGAGGTTGAAGTGCAATATTACAACATCAAAAAACAGAGCGCTGAGTTACAGCTCACCGTCGCCAAGGAAGAGGTACGGCTGTTTGCGATGTCACTTCCTCCCTTTTCAGGCTGTGATGGCCTTTAAAAAAACAAACAGTAAAAAAAAAAAGATTTTCTGAGATTGCTTTTTATGATTTCTTGTTAATGCAAACATGACCGCTGAAAGATGATTCCAAACCACTCCGTTCTTTATGTGCTCTACATTTAAGCTAATAAATCAAATTAAATCCATTGAAAAACTGAATCATATTTTTAAAATGGCACTTTTGTGGATGTTCTTCACTATCTAGTTTATTTGTTAAATTAGAGGAAAGAAAAGTTGGTGAAGTTGGTAAGTTCTAATAGAGTGTCCTAAGAAAGGTTCAAAACCCTTTAGGTCAAGCAAATTTCTTTCCATAAAAAATAAACAGCATTTATCAAACCATGTTCATCAAACCATATTCCTCTAGAGAGATAATTACACACACACACACACTCACACACACACACACACACACACGCACACTTGTATGGGTCCCTAAAGACACAGGCAAATTACAATTTAATTGCATAATTTATTCTCTTTCTGTTATCTGTACCTGCTATGAGACATCCGGAAGTTTCTCAAAGCAATAAACAGTTATGCAAAAAGAGAGAGTCTAGGGCTGAAAATATTCCTCTAGAGAAATAATTACACACACACACACACACGCACGCACGCACGCGAGCACACACACACTCAGAGTCTAGGGCTGAATGTGTTTTTCTAGAGTGACCCTGTCTTATTGTCAGTTCATCAGAAAGAACATCGCTCATTCTCTAATGAACCTCACCAAGCCTATATCTCTTTGTGTATTTACCAACAGGCAGAAAAGATAAAAAAGAAGAGAAGTTCAGTGTTTGGAACCCTCCATGTGGCTCACAGTTCCTCTCTGGATGAGGTCGACCATAAGATCCTTGAGGCCAAGTGCGTAGATCCACACACACACACACACACACACATTTTCACATTGACTGTCTCTCTCACAGATCCAGGCCTGCTTTGGCCGAATGCAACAGGCCAGTGGCTGTCTGATGTCCCTTCATCTATGTACATGCATTATGCAAAACACAATCATGGTTATCAACCCCTTAATTAGAGAACTCTGTAGTCCTTTCATCCTGCGCTTTGTCTTCAATAGCCTGTCATCTCACACATCATGTATTTCTTCACAATTTGTCAAGCCTGTGTTTGTGCAATGTCTAGTTTATATTTCATGTACGTGTGTGCGTGATGCGTGTGTGTGTGTGTGTGTGTGTGTGTGTGTGTGTGCGTGTGCGTACACCAGGAAGGCCCTGTCAGAGGTCACGGCGTGCCTGCGAGAGAGGTTGCACCGTTGGCAGCAGATTGAGAAGCTGTGTGGTTTTCCGGTGGTCCAGAATTCCGGGCTGTCGACTCTGACGGCGTCCCTCTACTCTGACCACAGCTGGGTGGTTATGCCCAGGGTCTCAGTACCTCCTTATCCCATCGCCGGAGGGGTGGACGACCTGGACGAAGACACGCCCCCAATCATTCCCCAGTTTAACTGTGAGTCTGTGTCTGTGTGTGTGTGTGTGTGTGTGCGTGCGCGTGCGCGTATGTGTGCTGAGACAACAGCGTGTACCTCAGTCACTCTAAAACTCTCTGGGACTATGTTTATGTGTGTGGACATTGGTGTCTGTGTCCAGGGACTGGACTGTAGACCATTCTGTGATGTATAAGTCTATGGGACTTGACCATAGACCATTCTGTGATGTATAAGTCTATGGGACTTGACCATAGACCATCCCGTGGTGTGTATGTTCTCAGGGAGCTACTCGTAATCACTCCACCAACCACACACAGCTGAGCTCAGCCATATCTGCATTGTCTCCTTGTTATGTCTGAATTCACATGAGTTGTGGATGTGTGTGTGTGTGTGTGTGTGTGTGGGTATACACATACTCACCCCCAACTGTGTCTGTGTACACACACTCACCCTCTCTGTTTTGGCTGCAGCTCCACTCATGCGACCTCCTCTGACGCGGAACAGCAGCGTGTGTCGTTCCCGGCGGAGTCTCCTGAGCTGCCAGCAGTCCAGTCTGGTGTCCCCTGACCCTGACCTGCTCTCCATGGCCTCCGCCCCACTGCCCTACCGCACCGAGGGAGAGGACGAGCAGATCTTCTTCACCGTCGATAAGAAAGGGTACCCCATCGCTCTCCTCATTTCCCTGTCACAGTCACCTGATTATTTTGTTACATCTACACGTAACTCTGCATTTTAACGCACAGTTTAGTCAGAAATACTGAAATCATTCAGAATGGCTATTAAAATGATTTTTTCAAAATGATTTCTTTTAAAATCTACAGTTCTGCACAAGAGTTAGGACACCACAAGCCAAACGTATTTATTTATTTATTGTTATAACCACTGAGTATTATTCACTTAATAACAACAACAAACACAACAATGAAACAACAACAACAACAATGATAATAATGACAATGATAATAATAAATTTGGATGCTTTTCATGACATCCAAGCACATGCATATTGCTGTGGAGGGTGTGACACAGAAAATGATGAGAGGAAAAGTGACTTGAGCATAGAGAATGATGAGAGGAAAAGTGACTTGAGCATAGAGAGTGATGAGAGGAAAAGTGACTTGAGCATAGAGAATGATGAGAGAGGAAAAGTGACTTGAGCATAGAGAATGAGAGGAAAAGTGACTTGAGCATAGAGAATGATGAGAGAGGAAAAGTGACTTGAGCACAGAGAATGATGAGAGGAAAAGTGACTTGAGCATAGAGAATGATGAGAGGAAAAGTGACTTGAGCATAGAGAATGATGAGAGAGGAAAAGTGACTTGAGCATAGAGAGTGATGAGAGGAAAAGTGACTTGGGCACAGAGAATGAGAGGGAAAGTGACTTGAGCATAGAGAGTGATGAGAGGAAAAGTGACTTGAGCATAGAGAATGATGAGAGAGGAAAAGTGACTTGAGCATAGAGAATGATGAGAGAGGAAAAGTGACTTGAGCATAGAGAGTGATGAGAGGAAAAGTGACTTGGGCACAGAGAATGAGAGGGAAAGTGACTTGAGCATAGAGAATGATGAGAGGAAAAGTGACTTGAGCACAGAGAATGAGAGGAAAAGTGACTTGAGCATAGAGAATGATGAGAGGAAAAGTGACTTGAGCACAGAGAATGAGAGGAAAAGTGACTTGAGCATAGAGAGTGATGAGAGGAAAAGTGACTTGAGCAAAGAGAATGATGAGAGAGGAAATGACTTGAGCATAGAGAATGATGAGAGGAAAAGTGACTTGAGCACAGAGAATGATGAGAGAGGAAATGACTTGAGCATAGAGAGGTACAACAGAAATCTTGGCTGTAAAAATGCGTTTTGAACTCTGGATTTAAAGGAGTGTGTGGAAGGGAAGCTACAGGTCACTCTGCTAAGCTGACCTGACCTCTGCATGGGTCAGAGTTTAAAATTACATCCTGCAGCAAATTTGAATGCGTAATTGCTATTTGTTTATGTTTTTGTAAGATTCAAAATGATTTAGAAGTGTGAATGTGACACTTACATTTGGCCAGCGTCTCAGTTCTTAGTTACACGTCTGAGTATTTCTCTTCTTGCTGTTGGATTTTTTTTCCTGCTCTTGCTTAGAAAATTCCTTTCAAGTAAACTGTAGATCACTGGAATGTCTTACGCCTCTTCATGGTTTTTCAATAACATCTGAGCCTGTAACAGCCTTTTAAAACATTTCTTTCTTTCAAGACATTTCTTCACTGGCTCTGGGACATTAGCCTCTAGCTACTGGTATCCAAATAACTTTAGACTTTAGGTTTGGGTCAGCACAGATAACCTATATGGCTATTTTCAGCAAGATAATGCTGTTTTTCACTCCACATCATGGAACTGGTTTGTGATATTGTAAACTGTGTGTGTGTGTGTGTGTGTGTGTAAGTGAGTGAGTGTGTGTCTATGTCTGTGTCTGCCTGTGTTTGTGTGCATGTTGTGTGTGTGTGTGTTTGTGTGTGTGTGTGTGAGATTGGTTCATCTCACATATGTAATCTGTGGTGTGTGTTCTCACTCCTCCCCACAGGGATACACAGGACACCTGCTCAGACTCCGACTCCCTCAGCTCCTCCCAGAGCAGGAAGCAGTTCTCAAGCTCTTGTGCTACAGGTGCGGAGACCCCGCAGCGCAAGATCTCCCGCGAGGAGTTTCTCCTCCTTACCCAGGAGGCACAGCTTGTTACCATGGACACCTCCCCAACCGCTGCCCCTGAAGCATCTGCCAAACCTCAAAAGGGGTCACCCGACCTCACCCGTGCCATCCCAGAATCCCAGAGTTTGACCTTTCAGCCTAACCCTAAGGTCTACAATGGCGTCCTGGAGAAGTCCTACAGTCTGGGCCAGCTGCCCGCCAGCGGGCCAGTTCCCGAGCCACGCTACCCCTCCCTCAGCTCACTGGACACAGAGGGCAAGATGAGCAAGGAGGCCAAACTCCAAAGCACTTCCTCCCAGGACTCGTGCGATGGCAGTGAGAAAAAACGGATAAAAAACGGATCCAAGATAAAGAACTTGTTTAAGAAGAGCAAAAAGGAAAAATAAACCAAGACAGAAAGAAAGAAAGAAAGAAAGAGGGTGAAATAGGGCAGGGGAAAAGTCATTTGGCCTAAAAAAAAAAAAAAAAAAATCCCTTTTCTCTCTCCCTTTCTCTCTCCTTCTCTCTCTCTCTCTCTCTCCCTCCCTCTCTCTTTCTCCCTTTATATTTGTGAAATCTTTATTTATACAGAATGTAGCTCCAGCCAGGCGTTAGCCTTGGTTGGGACTCTATGAGGATGCCTTTTATTTTCGTTCACTGGATGGCGATGTTGGAAATGTCAGTATCCATGCACAGGTACTGAGGTTCCAGTGTTAAGTCTATACTCACCGGCACGGATACCTTGGCCTTTCCAACACAGCCATAACTTCACAACAGCCTTCAAAGGCCGTGAAAGGTCAAGGGTTATGTGTTGCCTTTTTTTTTTTTTTTTTGAAGGGCTTGACCGCTTCATTCACCGTCTTTATTTCGGTGATTTCTGGAACAGCTCGTTGTCTTCAACATTGTCAGATGTTTTTGATGATGTCATCTTCAATTTCATACCAAGACGAGGTGCAACATGGTATATGTCTTAACCTGGGGGAAAAAATAACTTTTCAATTTGGTGATTTTCAATTTTTTTATTTACTTTTTGTTTTCAGGAAAAGGAAACTGGTTTGACAAACTGTGATGTGAACATCTTAAGAGAGTTTTAAAAACAGGTATTTCCTGATCTGTTAAACAGGATACAGTGGTAGCTCTATTAATATACACAGTGCATATGAATGAGTGCAAGTCTTATGTCTACACGTTTTCTCTTGACCCGTTACCAAAGGTCAATTTGCAATCTTGACTTTGTTAGACCGTACCTTGACTAATAGGTTTAGTTTTTGTGATCAAACGATTGAATCCTTCAGGAAGACCAAAATATTTTAGTATTTGATTTAATATACTATTTCCGTTTTTCTAACATACAATGTGTGTGTTTGTTTAAAAAAAAAAAACAGTGACAGCAATCCAAGTGTTCTGGGAATACAGAATGTACCTCAAAAATATTTTTTCTTTCTTTCTTTTTAGCAGCTAGCTTTAATAGCCCGTGAAAAGTTGACCACGTTTCCTTTACTACGAGTGCAACATATAATTGTACCTCGTCTTGGTGTGAACAATCTGAGGCAGCAAACTTCATAAAGGACACTGTGTACTGAAAGTGTCGTCCTTTCGAGACGAGCCCCGTAACCAAAACGGCTCCCTGGTTTTCACAGGGTGTCGGTGGGACACAGGCGCTCAGTTTTAGGTCGCTTCCTGTTTACTGTTGCCACAGAGCTCTGTACTTGACTCATTTCCTTCTGAGAAAGAAAAGAAAAGAAAAAAACACATGGTTAACGCTTAAAATGAGGTAACCCTGTCATAAATCTCACATAATGCATTCGTGGGGGTGTTTAAACGTATAACATAATACATTATAGCGATTGTTAGGTGCAATATTTTCTTGTTTTGACATGACAGTACAACTGAATGCAACGAGAATGTAAAGGCGAAACCTCCACGTAATACGTCACAAACACAGGTCACGCTGGATTATGAAAATTTGGATGAATGCAGCTATGAAATGTTATGGTTTTAGGTTAGCATTAATTTGTCACAGCGTATGTTATGTTAGCTTTATGATGGGTTTCTTCTAACAAGTGCTACCACAAAAAGTCTGCTAAAGTTTGTTGCACTACCGCTTTCCTATTCAGGAAGGCAATGCCGCTTGCGGGGAAGAGAATAAATTAATAGATGTAGGAAATAGAGGGGAATATTTACGCAGATGCGTCAGAAAAGCAACGAATTGATATCGGAGCCAGAACAATTTGATGCATTTTAGAACGCTTCTTAGCATATTTATTCTCCGTAGTGTATACAATTTTTTTTTCTTTTACAGTGATGTTCTGTTAGATGTTTTTTTTTAAAAGGAAATTCTGATTTCTATCAGGCGGCAGAGGAGAGACGTTCTCTGATTTTTTTTAACAGAAGAAATGTATATGAATATGCAGATTTTAAACCTTTTACCCGTACCCCCCCTTTCCCCGGACTGAATGCCCTGTTTAAAGGGTTCAGCCAAACACTGTGATTTACAACACCCATCCAACCCCCGATCCATAAAAAAAATCATGCACAACTTCACACTATATTTACACCGTTGTGATGACATATTTGCAATGTTTTTAATTTGTGGGAACGTTGTGGTTTGTGAGATATGAGAGAGACAGTGCTGTCTCCGGTTCTGCGTGGCCTGCGTTCGGTGGCACACATACCAACTATAAATGAAAAACGAATATATATATATATTCGAACTAAACGGAATGCAGTGATTTGACAAGCAGAACTTTATGAATGTTGTGAGATGTTGTGGATTTTTTTGAACATCTGGTGTGTGAATATTTGTATACTGTAGAAAGAATTAATAATAAAAAAACGAGGCAAAGTTGTCTGTTGAATCCTTACTGCTATGTGGTTTCCCTTCAGAAAACAAAGCACTGTTCAGCTCCTCTACAGGCTCTGCTCAAGTACTCTTTCTCCTCTGTAGACTGTTTATTATCTGATTATACAACAGGTTTGAACAGATGAGAACTGTGCTTTTCCAGTCTATCAGTACTTTTACAGTTGTGATATAGAACTGTAGATAACGTAAGAAAACAAAATGAAAAACAAAATAATAAACAAATGCATAATTCAGTGCCATCTCCTTTTGGAGTTCCAAATGGATGTAAATCCTGTAAATGCCACAGTCCATACAGGCTGTTAGGGTGACATTGAGCGTGTTACAAATTCAAAGTGACAATATATAACACCTTATTTTATTCACTGAAATTATTTGAATCACCACTCACAACTGCACTACTCCATAAAACTGCTATACTTCTATGGGTCTGGGCAGAAAATTGTTCTTGTTTGTTTGTTTGTTTTGGTGGAGCATACCGTGTTTTATTTTAGTTTGTGATCATTGTGCATAACATACTCCAACCAGCTCCACATCATAACATACTCCAACCAGCTCCACATCATAACATACTCCAATCAGCTCCACATCATATCATACTCCAACCAGCTCCACATCATAACATACTCCAACCAGCCTCACATCATAACAAACTCCAACCAGCCTCACATCATAACATACTCCAACCAACTCCACATCATAACATACTCCAACCAGCTCCACATCATAACATACTCCAACCAGCTCCACACAGCATAACATACTCTAACCAGCTCCACAGCATAACGTACTCCAACCAGCTCCACATCATAACATACTCCAACCAGCTCCACATCATAACATACTCCAACCAGCTCCACATCATAACATACTCCAACCAGCTCCACATCATAACAAACTCCAACCAGCTCCACATCATAACAAACTCCAACCAGCTCCACATCATAACATACTCCAACCAGCTCCACATCATAACATACTCCAACCAGCTCCACATCATAACATACTCCAACCAGCTCCACATCATAACATACTCCAACCAGCTCCACATCATAACATACTCCAATCAGCTCCACATCATAACATACTCCAACCAGCTCCACATCATAACATACTCCAACCAGCTCCACATCATAACATACTCCAACCAGCCTCACATCATAACAAACTCCAACCAGCCTCACATCATAACATACTCCAACCAACTCCACATCATAACATACTCCAACCAGCCTCACATCATAACAAACTCCAACCAGCCTCACATCATAACATACTCTAACCAGCTCCACAGCATAACATACTCCAACCAGCTCCACATCATAACATACTCCAACCAGCTCCACATCATAACATACTCCAACCAGCTCCACATCATAACAAACTCCAACCAGCTCCACATCATAACATACTCCAACCAGCTCCACATCATAACATACTCCAACCAGCTCCACATCATAACATACTCCAGCCAGCTCCACATCATAACATACTCCAACCAGCTCCACATCATTACATACTCCAACCAGCTCCACATCATAACATACTCCAACCAGCTCCACATCATAACATACTCCAACCAGCTCCACATCATAACAAACTCCAACCAGCCTCACATCATAACATACTCCAACCAGCTCCACATCATAACATACTCCAACCAGCTCCACATCATAACAAACTCCAACCAGCCTCACATCATAACATACTCCAACCAGCTCCACATCATAACATACTCCAACCAGCTCCACATCATAACAAACTCCAACCAGCCTCACATCATAACATACTCCAACCAGCTCCACATCATTACATACTCCAACCAACTCCACATCATAACAAACTCCAACCAGCTCCACATCATAACATACTCCAACCAGCTCCACATCATAACAAACTCCAACCAGCCTCACATCATAACATACTCCAACCAGCTCCACATCATAACATACTCCAACCAGCTCCACATCATAACATACTCCAACCAGCCTCACATCATAACATACTCCAACCAGCTCCACATCATAACATACTCCAACCAGCACCACATCATTACATACTCCAACCAGCTCCACATCATAACATACTCCAACCAGCTCCACATCATAACATACTCCAACCAGCTCCACATCATAACATACTCCAACCAGCTCCACATCATAACATACTCCAACCAGCTCCACATCATAACAAACTCCAACCAGCCTCACATCATAACATACTCCAACCAGCTCCACATCATAACATACTCCAACCAGCTCCACATCATAACATACTCCAACCAGCTCCACATCATAACAAACTCCAACCAGCCTCACATCATAACATACTCCAACCAGCTCCACATCATAACATACTCCAACCAGCTCCACATCATAACATACTCCAACCAGCTCCACATCATAACATACTCCAACCAGCTCCACATCATAACATACTCCAACCAGCTCCACATCATAACAAACTCCAACCAGCCTCACATCATAACATACTCCAACCAGCTCCACATCATAACATACTCCAACCAGCTCCACATCATAACATACTCCAACCAGCCTCACATCATAACATACTCCAACCAGCTCCACATCATAACATACTCCAACCAGCACCACATCATTACATACTCCAACCAGCTCCACATCATAACATACTCCAACCAGCCTCACATCATAACATACTCCAACCAGCTCCACATCATAACATACTCCAACCAGCACCACATCATAACAAACTCCAACCAGCTCCACATCATAACATACTCCAACCAGCTCCACATCATAACATACTCCAACCAACTCCACATCATAACAAACTCCAACCAGCCTCACATCATAACATACTCCAACCAACTCCACATCATAACATACTCCAACCAGCTCCACATCATAACATACTCCAACCAGCTCCACATCATAACAAACTCCAACCAGCTCCACATCATAACATACTCCAACCAGCTCCACATCATAACATACTCCAACCAACTCCACATCATAACAAACTCCAACCAGCCTCACATCATAACATACTCCAACCAGCTCCACATCATAACATACTCCAACCAGCACCACATCATAACATACTCCAACCAGCTCCACATCATAACAAACTCCAACCAGCCTCACATCATAACATACTCCAACCAGCCTCACATCATAACATACTCCAACCAGCTCCACATCATAACAAACTCCAACCAGCTCCACATCATAACATACTCCAACCAGCTCCACATCATAACATACTCCAACCAGCACCACATCATAACATACTCCAACCAGCTCCACATCATAACAAACTCCAACCAGCTCCACATCATTAGAGATGAATAATCAGTGGTGACTCCTTAATCACCTCAGTGACTAGCAGGAATGTTGTGATATTTAAACGCCTGACACTCCATCACAGGTACACATCAGTGTTCTGAAGTCATTACACCGAATGACGCCTAAATAAACGCACCAGTGAAAGTGAGGGACACAGCCACCATGCTGAATTTTTCAAAGAACAGTGAATAACAAGGAAAGATCAGATCAAACACATAAATGTGATAATCGTAGATAAAGACAGGGTTTTACGAAAAAGAGACACAAGGACCCAACATACAACATAATACTCACACACTGAATCCCATAACTACACACAATGATGACACATTACCACTAAAGGGTTTAAGGGCTGAACACTGTGTGGGTCTCCTGCTTCGGATTTCCACCCACTCCAAAGCTCTGCATACATAACATCAGGGCTGGCCCAAGCCTTTATGGGGCCCTGAGCAGAATTTGATATGGGGGCCTACTGCTGCCAATACTATTGACTATTGTCAATGATTGATCATTCGCACACCTACTGTAAATCTAACACACCCATTATCAGTTTTGTCAGTTGAAGCTGTGTTGCTTACATCATACCAATGTCAGCCTGGCATGTTTATACCTTTCTGTGGTTTTTAATCTTAAAAGTTGGCAAACACACAAGATTGGGCTGGTGTTAACTTGCACTTTAATATTCAAAGTGATACAGTGGCATACTGAACATGGTGTACTGAAAAGTAATAAAATAAACCGGCAGACAATACATTTACTGTAAACAAGTTAACCACTTTAATTGTTTTTGGTTTAAAAAATTTACAACGTGCAAAAGCGCAGAACAACAATCAACTACAATTAAAATCAAATAATAAACAGTACCTCTCTCAGTAAAATTTCCCTCTTATATAAAAAATAAATGTGAATGTAATAAATGGACAATATTAAATAAATTAAATAAATACTTAAATAATGACATAAAATGAAGAGAGGAACCTGTAACAAGATAACAATAAGGGTTCAAGAATAAAATATAAAGGTGAATAATTATTTTTGAAAACTATGTACAGATGTGCAAAAGGTTCAGAAAAAAAGAGAAAAATTCCAAAATGAACTGCTTTAATTCAGACATTTACTCTTCTTACCTCTTACAAACTACCTCAATATTCCACTTTCTCCTTACAATCTGTGTGACACCAGCTATGACAGAGGCAGCGGGAATTGATTAAACCACTAGTAGTTGCTAGCCAGCCCATTAACAGAATATTGCATTTTTGTATAATTACCATTGACATAATATATCGCAAAAAAACATACACACATTTCAAGCTCTCTTGTGAGACATTTCAAGTGCTCTTGGGGGCTCTACGCAGGCACTTAGTTTGCTTATGTTGGGCCGGCATTGTATAACATTCCAAGGGCACAAAATCTTAGTTTGCTAGGAACACAGTATATAAGCCTCTGTGTGTGTGTGTGTGTGTGCATGTGTGTGTGCGCGCGCGTGCGTGTGTGTGTAGTAATAGTGGTAGATATTAGAGCCCGACCAATATAGGATCTTTCAGACTGACACCAATTTCGATATTTGATTATTTAAAAATCCGATAATGATATATCAGCCGATATACTTTTTTTTTTCCAGAAACACATAACATACAGATTTTCCCTAACATTTGGTATGTGTAGTTATCTAAGAGTCCTCACCAAGATAATATGACACAATGCAGTTTAAAAATAAACTTATTTTAAGTTGTACTTTGAACAAAGGTACAACAAAATATATTAAATTTTTGATAAGTAATGCAGTAAACTGATACAGTGAACTAGAGTAAACGCTGCTGTTGAATGCATCTAATACTACATGACTGTAGTCATGTCATTTCAAGGATTTGTGACTTTGGGATTTCACACTACACATTTGAAAAAAAAACTAGGTAACTTTGTGTGACTACCAAGCCATGTTAGATACTTGTTCAGCTCACGTTTATTTACATGTCCCTTCTGGCTTAATATTTCCAGGGCACCGAGTGTACCTACAGATGTGCGAGTCGCAGATATATTTACCATTGCCTCATTTAGGCAGAATAAGTTAAACGCTGCAGTTTAGTCAACAGCAGTTTGTCAACAGATTAGTCTACACCACTCAACTAATATAACATTAAACTTAATTTTGATGTTTAACTGACTGTACCGGCTTTCACGTTACTGCAGCAAAAACCAGGCATGGCTGACATGAATGTCATACCATGGCTGAGGGATCTTCCGTATCTTTTTTTAACTGTCATTTATCGGCCATTATAAAAGCCGATACCGATTTGTCTGCAATTAGCTCATATCAGCAAGCCGATTTATCGGTCGGGCTCCAGAAGATATTCAGATCATGCAGTTGTAGGTGTCAGTGCCAATGATGTCATTTGGTATTCCCTTGATATTTGGCGATGACCTGCAGCCTCTTCCATATGAGGGTGTTTTGTTTCCTCTGATTCTTCAATCCAATGGGAAAGGCCTCTAAAACAATTTACCTCACAACTTTATTAATCAAACACTTAAAATATCAATGTTTGGAAATAAGTTCCGTGCAGTGCAACTGTACACTTTATATTATTAGACAATTGTGTATGGTCATTTTCTCGCTCGTATGTAATGTTACGACCTCTTGGAACTAGAAAGGAAATTCTTAATGGACAAATTAGTTTTATAGCGCATCAGTTTTATAGCGCATCAAGTTTTATAGCGCATCAAGAGCGACTTCGAAATCCATTGTTCCTGCATGCCAGTACGGCTGGAGGCGCTATAAAACTTTTTAAACACCCTCTCGACGCTGAGTTGAAAGGTTAACCAAACCTCTTCCTTCTTTCGGCGGCAAAGCGTGCAAAGCTTCGAGTCTATGCTTTGTACAACAACTAGTTCTGAAGTGTAATTATTTTGAACGTGCGAAAAGCATATTTTCCTTGAAACATGGTAAGTTGGTCGAAAGCCTGTTAAGTTACATTTGAAACGCAACTGCCTGACGAAGTATGTTCGTTTATTTCATAGTGGTTAGCTCTTTCGGCTAACTTGCAGTACGTTGTCTGTTCGTTGTGTCTTACCAGCTGCGTTAGCCATACATGCTAGTACCAACCTAAACCAAACACCAAATCTTAGTCTTTCCGCTTTGATTTATTAGTCTCCCCTTTTTGACATGAGAACATCTGAAACATATGATTATGCATACGTAACAGCTAATGCCTCACTGGCTGTTTACCTGGCAAGGCACAGAGTTTGTATCATGTTCACATTGCCGTTCAAAGCGGAATGAATGACCGTACGCTCTGACTTTTGTTTTCAGAGTTTGCCCCTGAATCCAAAGCCCTTCCTGAACGGTTTAACGGGAAAACCAGTGATGGTGAAGCTGAAATGGGGTATGGAATACAAGGGCTATCTGGTATCAGTTGACGGATACATGAACATGCAGGTAATGATGCTATGTTTCTTAACGATTGCCTTCAACTACTTACATGAAAGCCCGCTCAGTGATCCCAGTAATCTCGTCCGTATTGGTCACCAGCTTCTCTCAGTCCAAATCCAGGAAGGATTTTGTGTAACTGCACAGTTCTAGGTCTGGTTTAAACCATACCTTGTACTTGTCGTCCATGCTAAATGTCCTTACGAAGTGGCGTGTTAGGTCATATTTGTATATGTGGATGTAAAAATACAGCTGAACAGTTTAAAGGGATCCATAACCGAAAGACTCCATCTTCCATATTGATGTGTTCTCACTCTCATGTCCGAGGGAAGGATATAAAAATGCCAGTGTGAGGTTGAATTACCGCACTCCGTCAGCATTTGATTAGGCTGTGCGTCGCACAGTGGATTACCTGAGAAAACAGACATTTCTGTGTTGAACCAAATGTAACATTTGCTAACAAACTCAAACAAGTAGTACATTCATTCAAAAGAGCGAGATGTGGGTCACTTATATACCCTTTGTGGCCGCTACCAGATTCCAAATCTTAGAATCTCAAAAGTCTGCAGTCATTGTCACTGGAGTGCATCGTATCCCATCAATGGGACTTACTTTTTTATGTCATTCAGTAAAAGTATGTACGAGTCTCTCCTAAGCTTGGTTGGTGGTTATCTCTTGAAGACAATGAGTTCTAATTTTGAGTAATAGTGTGTCTGTAAAGTAGAATCTTCCAGGAACGCCACAAATGCAGAGCCCATTTTGAGCTTGTATGAGTATGACTTCTCAGCAGGGCTGTGGAGTCAATACACAACACTTTCGACTCTGACTCCTGAATTAATGGTACCTCCTGCTCCTCTATTTGTAATTAGACTAATTATATTTCCTATATTGACTGAAAGCACACAACATAAAAGGCATTTCATCACTGCCAACATGAATCATCAGGCTACTTTTTAGCACCCTAACTTATTAAAGTTTGGGTTTAAAGGCTATAGCTACGCTGTTGTGGCTTTTTTAATTAATATTAATTTTATATTATTTATCAGAGTAGTTACAAACATTGAGTAATATTAAACATCAAACACATAAAATTAAAAAAAGAGGCTATATTTTTATATAAAGGTTAATAAGTAAAAGGATATTAAAGAAATAAACTATAAAAATGCTGTAAAGGAAAATCAGGAACATCCTATCATATAACAGGATACAGTAAGTAAAACAACTTTTATAATTTTATATGAAACAGGACTATTTGTTGACTTCGGCTGTCTAGCCTAGACCCAAATCGTAAGCCCAAAAGTCTGCAGGCTTGGCCTAGGCCCAAAAGTTGAACAGGATTTTGTGGGTCGACTTATCGGGCAAATAAAGGCCTAAACCTATAATCACACCTCTAATGTTTGTGGCTTGACGTATCTGCCGGCATATACGGTACATTTAGTTGGAATCAGTAAATTTTACCGACTCCGACTCTGCAGCACTGCCTCTCAGAGCCGCAAGAGTTCACTGAAGAACTCTAATCAAATAAGTGCTGGTGTTGTCAGATGACAGATTATAAGACATTCACTCACCAGTATCAACAGGCCAAGAATGTATTCTCATCCTAGCTCAGCTTTTGATAATTGTTGGATAGCATGTAATTTTCTGAATTTCATATAATTGTTCCATGTGCTGTCTCTTTGTGGGACTAATAGCATGTAATCTTAAGGTGGACATAACTGTCTTTGTTTAGAGGGTTAACCATGCCATAGTCATTATTATGCTCTTATCTGCCATTGGACTAAATCTTGATTAAGTCAGATCTAATGTGTGTGTCTGTCTCTCTCTCTCTCTAGCTGGCTAACACAGAGGAGTATGTGGATGGAGCGCTGGCAGGACACCTGGGGGAGGTACTAATCAGGTCAGTGAACATGGACTTAACTTCAGACCACACCCCCCAGAGACAGATGTTTAAAATCCACAATAAAATGTCTGTTTGTCTCTTGTCGTACATATTTAGTAAAATGTCATTTTTTTCTGTCTCTGTTCATCAGGTGTAATAATGTTCTCTACATCAGAGGAGTGGAAGAGGAAGAGGAAGATGGAGAGATGAGAGAATGATGAAGAGCGTCCGACCCCATCACCTCTCCCCCTTTTGAATGATTTAAACCCCCATCTGATTCCATCGGATTTTTTCCCCTCTCCTTTTTTTCTTTTGGTCAGAGTTTGTCACTATTTTATGTGAAGATTTTTTTTCTGTTGTAATATTGTTTAGTGCGAGACTATTTTTTACACATTAAGGTCTTTGTGATGGCACAAAAAGTAATAAACTTGTGCATATTGTACTTTTCCCTCTGTGTATATGTGTTCTTTATGTGGGCAGATTGCTGACCATGTTAAAAATGGAATTTGATTGACAGCCCATTGCATATGGTCTTTCTACTGTATATGAATTACAAAAGGTGTTATCACACATACTCTGACCTGAGAGCAGTACACTTGTTTGAAAAGAGAGTGGTTTAGAAAGGACCTGTTTAGAAAGGGAAGCAGTGTAATAGGAGGCAGTATTTTATATGACATAGTTTATAACTTCGTTTTAGACTATAATCCTTAACTCTCTCTTCAGACCTAATTAAAGCAGCTTTAAAAAATGAACACGTAAGGATAATGTTCTGATAGGACATTCGTGATAGTGTCCTGATTGTTTTTCGTGATAATGTTCTGTGATGAGGTTTTGAAAATGCAAAAGCACAGCTTGGATGGTAGGCGGTTCTGTGTCAGTGACCAGTGACTGACCTGGTCTCTGCAGCCGCCCACTCACTCAACCTTTGCCCAAGGCTTGTTTTTTTTTTTTTTAGCTTCTCTACATATTTACCTACCTGCCTTTTCATCCCAGACTACTGCTCCACAAAGCTGCTCTGCTTTGAATAAAATGTCAGGGAAAATGGCCAAGGACTTTAGGCTTTTCGTAAAGAATGCAAAACAAATCGTTTTGGTTTGTAAAAACGGGGAAAAGTTCCTGACCAAAGACGGGATGCAGAGTTTGGCCGTCATTGAGAACGGCAGTGTGGTGATCGGACAGTAAGTGATCTTACCGTCTCTTTATTCTCTAAATGTTCATCTCATTTCTTCTCTTTCTCACTTCAATCAGGACCTCGGCACAATTTGAAGTCTCCGAATCCTTTGACGTATTACATATTAACCAAAACACGTTACTTTGAAGAAACTGATCAAATGTTGCATTCAGATGTGTGTGTGTGTGTAAATACGTACAGTGATGGCCTCCTCAAAGCTGTCGGATCAGCAGACTCTATTGAGTCGCAGTTTAAAGGCGCGTCCTTTGAAAAGGTTCTGGATGCTTCCGGAATGTGTGTCCTGCCTGGCAAGTATCGCTCATCATATCACCAAAACACACATTATGCACAGGACTCTGGTCTTCACACTGAATTAGACCATCAGTACAGGCGTCAGATAATACTCAGGATTTTTTGAGATTTAAGGTGACTCACAGCATGTAGCAGAATCATTTATCTTTTTGGAGAGCATCTCCATAGCTGATGGAACAGACTGATGCTGAAAAGAACTTACCGTAACCAGGATATGTTGACCTCTTTAGGGAGGGCAGTTTACATGTCTAAAACTGGATTGACTGATTGACTTGATTGTCTGAAACATGCGTGTGCTCTGTGCTCATGAGGTTTTTTACCGAGTTCAGTACTGCTTCATCTCACTATACAAACACACTCTTTCATGAAAACATGAACACACTGCAGATCATTTTCAGATTTTACCTCTGCATGGAACATCGCCCATTTTTCATACAAACTACAATATGTGAAATATATCAGTCATCACCTGGGTTTCATGGTTAAGCTAAAGATCTACCAATGCAGTATATACATTTTTTTTACAGATGAAAAAAATATTAAATGTTAGTACAAACACTGAAACAGGTACTACATCATGTTAATTCCTAATGTAATCATATGTAACCATTTGCAAATCTTTAAAAAAAAACTAAAATGACACAATGACATAGTTTGGGTATCTATACTAAACAAACACAACTCATTCAACAACAAGTTGCTCTTCCAACTCATGTCATTGTGTTATTTTACCTTTTTTTCATAATGTGAAATGAAACAATACCCTATTAAAGATTTGGTAAGACTTTTTTTATACACTTTCCTTGCGATATTTGCAGTCAATGGCTTGAGTTTTCTTCATTGTTCTAAATTGAACTAAAATTTCATTTTCCTCAGGGCTGGTCGATGCTCACACACATCCCGTGTGGGCAGGCGACAGAGTTCACGAATTTGCCATGAAGGTAAAATACAACATCACCTTTATGTTGTATTTTTAACGTACAGCTGGGTTTACAGTCACTGTAAGCTTGTTCCTATCTGTTTGTGTAGGTACTTTTCCTGTTCTGGTACCATGATATACTCAACATTACCGTGCCCTGCTCAAACACCCCTAACTTAGCTAACCAGGGCCACAGCAAAGATGTGAATATCAGAGTGAGGTGTGAATAAAAATGACTGAAGTGTGGATTAAAGTCAGAACAGAAAACCTACACATATACTGCAGTTTCACAGACACAGAGAAGTTGCATACCTCTGTCCTATGTGTCCACATAAAAAGACAAAACCTTTGTCAAATTTGTGACTGGTGGTGTTTTATGTTAGTGCAGTATAGTCATTTGTATGTGTCCATGTGTGTGTATATGTGTACGTGTCCGTGCATGTGTGTACATGTACATGTATGTGTCCCTGTTTGTGTGTGTGTGTGTGTGTGTGTGTGTTGTGTAGCTGGCAGGGGCTTCATACATGGAAGTGCACGAGGCAGGTGGAGGAATCCACTTCACAGTGGGTCACACCCGCAGTGCCAGCCCAGAGAAGCTTCTGGAAGCTCTGCAGGGACGGCTGGGTCGCATGCTGAGAGCCGGCTCCACGCTGGTGGAGTGTAAGAGCGGCTATGGGCTGGAGCTGGAGACTGAGCTGAAAATGCTCTCTGTTATCCAGGCGGCCAGGGCAACCCAGCCTGTCACCATCTCCTCCACCTACTGCGGAGCCCACGCCGTCCCAAAGTACACACAACACACACGCAACCGTCACTCGCTCACACATACACGTAAATATACACACATGTAAACACACACGCATACACCCAGAGAGAAGTAGAGTTTCTGTCTTCATTTCTTTGTGTTTGTGTGTATGTGTGTGTGTGATGATACAGAGGCAAGACCATGGAGGAGGCAACTGAGGACATTTTGTCAGTGCAGTTGCCTGCATTGAGAGAGGAGGTTGCCAAGGGCAACTTACAGGTGGACAACATCGATGTGTTCTGTGAGAAAGGCGTGTTTGATGTGGACTCAACACGTCGCATCCTTAAGGCAGGAAAAGACATGGGACTCAACATCAATTTCCATGGAGACGAACTTCACCCCATGAACTCAGGACAGGTCTGTATATAACAAACAGACACACACACAAACAGATACACTTGTGCAAACAGATACCCCTACACACACATAAATACACACAAACAGAAACACATATGCAAACAGAAACCCCCACACACATATACACAAACAGAAATAAACGTGCAAACAGACACACATACACACGTGCAAACAGAAACCCCCACACACGCAAACACACACATGCAAAACCAAAACCCCCAC
This sequence comes from Chanos chanos, assembly GCF_902362185.1. Lineage (NCBI taxonomy): Eukaryota > Metazoa > Chordata > Actinopteri > Gonorynchiformes > Chanidae > Chanos > Chanos chanos. The sequence continues at coordinate 27,505,717 of NC_044501.1, read as the reverse complement.
ACATACATACACACAAACAGAAACACACACACACTCCAATACCTTAAAATTCACTTAGGTGTGTATCCTTACTGCCAACCCACTCACTGCCACAACTGGTAAAGGCAGCTTAACAAAAGGAACCCACAGACGCCTTTTTGTCCTCTAACTGATTTTTTTCTCCTCCTCCTCCTCTCCTCTTTTTCATCCCTCCTGTCTGGTGATAGCTGGGAGCAGAGCTCGGTGCTTTAGCCATCAGTCACTTAGAGGAGGTGACAGATGAGGGGATCAGAGCCATGGCAACGGCCAAAACGGCAGCCGTCCTCCTGCCCACCACTGCCTACATTCTCAGGTGATTTCTCTCTCTTTGTTTTGTTGTTGTTGTTGCTGTAATTTAAGTCGGATTAAATTACCCCCTGCATTCTAGGGCATCTGGAATCAGACGCTCTGATTTTTTTTTTTAGCTGCTGTTGGGAAACTTTTTATGAAAATGCGACGCAGGAAATACAGGAGACCAGAAAGTTCCTTGCGCTGCACTGGCAGTCACATTTAAAGGTTAATGTACATTAAAAAACAATCAGACCCTTCTCATCCCCTGTGCATGTGTGTGTGTGTCTGTGTCTGTGTGTGTGTGTGTGTTTAAGGCTTCGCCCACCGCGAGCCAGAGACATGCTGGATGCCGGAGTCATTGTTGCGTTAGGCAGTGATTTCAACCCCAATGCATACTGCTGCTCAATGGTGAGTGTGACTCTCTGTGTTTTCTGTGTTGAATGACTTGTGGATTTAGGAGTTTGTGTGTGTGTGTGTGTGTGTGTGTGTATTCATGATGTTAAATTAGTGTGTCTGCGCACACGTTGAGACAATTTGTGTTTTATTGCATTGTAATGCACCTGGTGTGTGTGTGTGTGTGTGTGTGGTGGTATGTGTATATAACTTGTCTTTCTGTTCCAGTAATCCATGAGAATGCATTTAGTCTGTGTGACTTTGTGTGTAGGTAGCTGTGAGTGTGTGTGTGTGTGTGTGTGACACGTGTCTCTGTTTCATTAGCCCATGGTCATGCATTTGGCCTGTGTTATTATGCACATGTCCATGCCTGAGGCCCTGGCAGCCGTGACCATAAACGCAGCCTACTCCCTCAACCGCTCACACACACACGGTTCACTGGAGCCCGGCAAACAGGGAGATCTGCTCATCATAAACGCCCCACGGTAAGACTAATACACGCGCGCACACACACACCCCTACACACACATATGCACAGGTGGAGCACCAGAGCTGGGCAAACAGGAAGAGCTGCTGACACACACATACACCCACACATACATACACTCATGCACACACGTGTGCACAAACATGACACTCACAAATGACTCACCAGAGCCATGCAAATATGGAGACCTGCTTGTCATCAGTGCCCCACAGTGACACACACACTCATATCACTCCAGATACTAGGAATCAACACACACAGCTATTGTCTTCAGGATGTTTCCTTACAGAACAGAGCAGCCTGCAGTATGTGGTAGTAGTCTACTGTGTTACAGTTTAAAAACCTGTTTCCCCAAAGTGTCTGAAATCAACTTCTCATCTTTACACGTCATTATCACTGTAATAATCACTGTAGGGTAACGATGGACAGAGGTAACGAGGGGGAGTGTGTGTTGGTGCTGGTGTTGAGTGATGTATATGAAGTACAAATGTATATGAAGTACAAATGTACTTTGACAGTTCTCTCTTTATCTCTGTTTTCTTATGTTATGCTCTCTCTCTCTCTCTCTCTCTCTCTCCCTCTCTGTCTGTCTCCATCCAGCTGGGAGCATCTTATTTACCAGTTTGGGGGCCATCAGGAGCTGATCAGATTTGTCATCATCAAAGGCAGTGTCGTTTACGAGAATGAAAGCGTAATGGATTACTGAAGATTCCATACCTAGTTTTACGATGACATCACACATAATTGAACCCTAAACGCCTAAAAATGTGTTTAAAGGGTGTAGTCATACCTGGGCCATATTAGGACACTTTCATTTCCAAAAGTCATTACACATATATAACCCAGACAGACAGTTCATCTCACACAGATTACATAAATCATTCACAGCCCACTCCTCACAGGTGAGGTAGCGGAGAAGACCTGAGAGATGAGTTTAAAAAAATCAGCTGATCAGGAGTGAAATCTGAGGAAAACCATGAATGTTTAACATCACTGACATGTATGCCCATACTATCCTCTCTGTGTGTGTGTGTGTGTGTGTTTTTAGGCACAAGACTGAACTGAACTTCAGGGCATTAAATTGTGTGTGTGTGTGTCAGAGAGAGAGAGTGTCTGTTTCAAAAACCTGAAACTCAAAAGGTTGTTTAATGCTATAGCTGTATTAAATGAATACAGCTGACTGTCAGTCAGATAAATTACAAAATGGCACTTCTATTAAAAAGGCATAAAATGACATAAATATTCAATAATACTGAAATAGCAATAAAAACTTTTAAATCACACATAAATATTGTAACAAATATGATTTTTCATGTTTGAAATATAAATATGTTTTTTTTAAGTTTTACAATGCTTCTAATTAAGGGCAGTCATTTAAACTCATGACCCCATGAGAATGTGTGTATGTGTGTGTGTGTGTGTGTGTGTGAGGTTCGTGGTCAGCTCCGTAGAGGGTAGGCACGGCTGAGTATAAGCTCCACCCTGTCTCCGCCCAGAGCGCATGCTTCCAACACACATACCAGCCTCTGACTGGTCAACTGAGTTGCCATGGCAATCAAGTCAGCTTTAGAAGAGGAAATGACAGAAATAAGAGTGTGTTCATAATCTCCCACCACTCCCATCATCTTCAATGTCATCATCATCATCATCATCACCATCGCATCTAAATTTACCTGGACTTGGGGGTGGAGCCTCTGCTGAGAACCCACCATGTGATAGGATGGACTCCCAGGTGTTTGGGTGTGAGCTGGGAAGGGGTTTCCAGTGCTGGCTCCCAGGGGCAAAGGGGAGGAAGAGAACATCCAGTAACACTCCATCTGTCAGAGCTAAATGAATATAGATCCAAATAAATTCACACACACACACACACACTAACCTTGACAAAAACACTGATCTCACACACAGTACATATGTTCATCTGAACGTGTGTGTGTGTTTCCCCATGAACGGAGATGTACCTCTCAATGTGAGTGTGTAGTGGCCGCTATAGCAGGGGGCGGGGCTAAAGGACTCCAGTTCCTGCTGTGGGAGGAGCTTGTGGAAACTGTCTGTTTGCATTCCCACGGTAAGGGCCTGCACGTGTCTCCGGGCATAGCAGAAACTCCGCGGCACGGTTTCCATGGCAATACGGGGCAGGCCCAAATGGGAGGGGGCTGGGCTAGAAGGTGGGGTGAAAAAGCTCTCACCGTTGTCGTCATCATCATCCTCCTCATCTTCATCTTCACCTAGCAGGAACTCCATAGCTCCATCAAACAGAGAAAACTCTACACAAACAAACGATGAATAAAAAACATTACAAAACACAAACACACCCACACAGGACTGGAGATTATTATTTTGTTCACTCTGTGTGTGTGTGTGTGTATGTGTCTGTGTGTGTGAGAGAGCAAACACAGATCTATTCCTGCCAACTGTGTGACTGGTTGTGTTATCTTAGACAGAGCTGAAGGAGCTGAAACAGTGCAGGTGTCTGTGAGTGCGTGCGTGAGATCATTTTAAGATCTGAAACACATCTACAGTAAATTAAATGTGTGTTTCTGTTTCGGTGTGTAGAGCCTAGCTTAATCTCGCTGATTCATCTCTACAGTGAGTGTCTTTCTGCATCAGCGGTTTACCAGCAAAGTCACACTCAGATAATCATCAGGCTTCAGATACACACCAAATAACTGTGTGTGTGTGTGTGTGTGTGTGTGTGTGTGCACGTGTTTTAATTTGTCCCACCATTTTCTGCGTCTTCCTCTGATCTAGACTGCTGTAGAGGAGGAGCCAACCTAGACATGAAAAGAAAAAGAGAAAGACGAGAACGCTAAATTTATATTCACATCTCTCTCACTCTCTCTCTCTCTTTCTCTCCACACATACACACACACACACACACACACAGCCTTTACCTCTCTCACTCTTTCTCTCCACACACACACACTCACACACACACACACACACTCTCACACACTCACACACATACACACACAGCCTTTACCTCTTTCTCTCTCTTTCTCTCCACACACACACACACATACACACAGCCTTAACCTCTTTCTAGGGCTACTGCTGCTGAAGGTCAGTTTACGCTTTGCAGGTCTGGGAGATTCCAAACTGAAAATACAGCACAAACACACAAACAGCACAAACATTAATACAATACACTGTAATCAAACAGATGTATAACAACGCACACATTAGAACCAGTTTCAGTCTGCCTGTCTACACACACATAAAAACAACAAATCTGGATCTGCCACAACCAATCTGAGTCTGTCTGTCTACACACACAGACTCACTCTGGAGCACACACAGCAACGAATGTATCCAGCAACGGGAATTCAGGTTCACAATCAGATGCTTTGTGACTCACCCACCCACACATACACAATCACAGACACACACACACACACACACACTTGCACACACACATACAAAAACACACATACACGTGTGCACGCATGCTCACACACACGCAGACACACACACCTGTCTCTGTGGCGTGGGATTCGGGGGCTGAGCTGGGCAGACGTTGGGGTGCTGGAGCTTTGTCTCCTCCGGCCGTCCTGTCAGATTGAGACAGATTATTAGTGCTGGCATTCACAGGCATTCTTACCGTTATTCTTTACACGATGGCTACACTGCAGTGTGTGTGTGATTGCGTTTGTATGTGAGTATATGTGATTGCGTGTGTGTGTGTGTGTGTTTGTACGTGAGTACATGTGATTGCGTGTGTGAGTGTGTATGTATACCTCTCTGTTGTGGTAGCATGCTGAGATGACCATACACTGAATGGTGAATCGTTTGGTTTCTCTGTAATGCAGCTTTTCACACTGTACCCGCAGTTCCCCTCCACTTATTAGACCTGTGTCAACTACACATACACACACACACACACCATATACACACACATCATAAACACACGTGTATGGAAAAAAAAATACACACTTACACACATACACGAGACATGCAACTTAACACAAACAAAGATACATACACACAACTGCAGTATAACACACAGACTGTCCAAAATCACACACACGGTACACGTGCATAGTCTATGTCATGCAATAGTAATGTTGTCATTTTCAACACCACAAACTGTCAAACACTGTCCCAACACTCTCTCCAACTCCAATCTTACCTCGTGTGTTGTCTAGGAAACGCTGGAGGGAGGCGGGTAGAGGTGGGTAGGTGAAATATCCTCCAACCACAGCTCTGTTTAGCATGCTGTTCTCATCTGCCCGTTTCAGCCAATGGAGAAACTGCCTGATTGGTCTCAGCCCTCTATAGGGCATCACTGAGGGGGAGCCAGTACCTGCTCAAAGCCAGTCAATTAAAAAAAATAAGCAAAACAAATCAAAATAAGTTAAACAAAACACTCAAATGGGTGAAAAATGTGTGTGTGTGTGTGTGTGTGTGTGTGTATGTGTGCTACCTGTGCAGTAAACTTGTGTATGTGGGGTGTTGGTCAAATACTGGAAACTTGTAGCCGTGCCAACTGTGATCCTGATCAGCTGAAGTCTGGTGCAAACAAGCAACGTCACTGAGAGAGAGAGACAGACACAGTCAATCATTAACTATAGACCAAGCATTGATGGTACAACTTCATAATCCTGACATGCCAAAAAACAGGGATAGAGAGAGGGGGGGAGAGAGAGAGAGAGAGAGAGAGAGAGGGAGAGAGAGAAAAGGGGGGGGAGCAAGAGAGAGAGAGAGAGAGAGAGAGAGAGAGAGAGAGAGAGAGAGAGAGAGAGATCACATACTGGGTTGGATTCTGCTTTGAATGTCTGGCTGTGAGGTGGGGTATAACTTGATCATGATTGGTTGATCTGATGTCCCATCCTCCAATTGGAGCCAACGATACTCATTAAGTTCTGTCCTGTTCTGTCCATCTGCAAATAAATAAATATTTTTGCACATAATCCACATTTACACACTAATTTCATGCCTGATTCATGTCTGAGCGTGGGACAGTAGTATTCGCTTTACAACAACATCGATTAAACTCATAGCCCAGAGACCTAAGTATAAGCATATGCATATCTGACCTTTGTTCCTGACACGTTCCTGCCGGCCAACGAACATCACTGTGCCAATGACATCACAAATGTTACCATGGGGACAGCTGAGGAGTTTCTGCCTGCGAAGGTGAAATAGGAGTGTCTTTTTAGTGTCCGCCAACAGGGAAGATTCCCCAGGAACATGTTGCGTAAGAGCAGTGTTTCCCAGTTTTACTCCAAAAGGTCCTCAGTAGTGAGCATCTAGCTTGATTCAACACATCAGCTAGACGATTACACACTTGACTAATGTTATAAAAACCCAGAGCACTTTTTACACTTACCACATTCACTCTGTTCTTACCATATAACAGTGAATATGAAGTCTGTAAATGATGAAACAGCAAATGTATAGAGCAAGAAAATGAATTCAACCTTAAATGGGTAAAAAAAAAAAAGAGACCTGAACACACTTATGGAAAGAAAGACACACACTCATATACACACACACACACACACACACGCACGCACGCACGCACACACATATACCCGTTGAGGAAGGTGTGTGGAAGGTCTGGTAAGCTCCAGTCCGGAGACACACGATTCTTAGGGATGACGGTGATTTTGGCTGTAGGATTTCTAGAGTTCAGACTGATCTCTGGAGGGCAAAAACAGAGGGAGGGAGAGAGAGAGAGAAAGAGAGAGAGAAAGTACTCAGTCAAACTTCAACAGAATCACTGGAGTTGTATCTGAGGCAATATAACACCTATTTTTTAACGCTAAACAAACCAAGATCAGATATAAAATAGGAAACTTGAAACAAACTGTACCCATTGTAACTTTTTGTTGTCTTTAACTAGCCACTGACAGGGATAAAGTAAAGCCACTCTGACAACACACTTTTTTGTACTGTACTGGGAAATGTAGTTTTGTTTACCGATACAGGGTTCAGGTCCCTGGGCACTTTGGTTCATGTAGCTCTGCTTCACCCGGTAACGGTTCAGTCTCAGAACCTGACCGGGATGTAAACAGCGGTACCAGTCCAAACACAGAGAGTTCCACAGAACCACGCACACAGTCAATGAGCCATCTCCCACCAGCAACTCTGCCTGAGAGACAACATATAACAAACAAGAGCGACGTCTCAAGGTGCCCATAGAGGAGATTTGTTTATATATTAGACAGGCAAGGTATTTTACTTGTGGTAAAGCATGACCTCTGACCTTGTAAGGACATTCACAGATCTGGTCGGATTTGCCATAATATATCAGCCTGGATTTCTGAAGAACCCGGACACACAGGGCACCTCTGGGGCGCCGATGGCCAGCCAGGAAGCGTCGACGGAGCTCCCCCAGTAACACAGTGGGCTGATTATCTATAAAACCAATAACAATGCCAGAATATTCATCAGAAACTGCCACTTGCTTTTCAGCAATACTAATCTTAACAACAGGCACAGAGTTTCTGCAAAAAGATAGGACCATCTTCAGCCACTGTCAAGACTTGCTAAACAACAACAACCACAACAACAACAAGCCATTACAGACCACGGGACAAAAATAAATACAACATTCCTTTATAGGGATACATTGTAGCAGCCTGAGAGATAACTTTCTTCTTCGTGAAAGACAGACAAGAACCCGGTTTCTAACATGTGTGATATTTACCGTCCACGTCTTCGTCAGAATCCAGTTCCTCGTTGGACGCCGAGGGGGGTGTGTCCAGCCACATACTCCCTGTAAAGTCATGGTTATTCCACAACGGAACATAGGTGCTTCTCCGTGCACGCAGTGGAAGAAGACTCGGTTCGCCACCCATCCATGGTAGAGACCTGACGTTTACCCCTGACAGAGCACGTAACGTCGCATCACTACCAGGTTGTCTATCTACATCCAGACCACATACCTGGAAAGTTCGACTCTCCCCTGCGTTCTCATTTCCAGTCGAGAATACCACGTTTCGAACGAGGCTACCGCAATGAAGTACATTTTTGGAAATCAGTCTGTTTAAGCTAGGGTCCAAAGAAACACGTATTTTGCAGTCTCCGTCAGTAATGGTGGCATCAAACAGGCTATCTGACACCGTAACATTTTCTGGGAAATACATGCTAAAGTTCGAATCTTTCACATATCTGTCAAGACAGATTAAATACAACGGTCCTGCATACGAAGATCTGATGCCTACTGACCGAGACGAATCAGGACGCAGTTTATCTAGCGTTCGCTCGAGCGCACAGGCTAAGCGATTGTCTACCGCCTCAGCCATTTTGACAGGAACAAAAACACTGCAAAGCATGACGGGACGTCACTGCCAGCCAATCATTTTACATGTGTTAATGGCACGTGAAAATACGTCTGCCAAAACATGTCAGATGTATATAAAATATATTGGATGTGAATTTGTGTTGAACAGTTAAGAACAGAAACGCATTTATTCTTATATTTATGAATTCTAAAATCCCATATTAAATTTCCATCTAGAAAGCAGCTATTATGTGCTCACATTAGAGCCAACCAAAAGGCTTTCAAATACCTTAAGCTGTTACCGTTTAGTTGAAAAGAACTGTAGTATAAAACTCTCTCTCTCTCTCTCTCTCTCTCTCTCTCTCTCAGTCTTTCCCAGTATGCATATGGCCATCTTCAGAATTAAACAAAAGACATTTTGGGGAATTCTCTTTACCGACTAATTGCATGATTCTGTTTGAGGCTTGTGAGCAAGAGTCAGGCATCATGAGCAAGCCAACTACTCTGCCTGACTCACTGTCAGGTTTGGTAATACTCATCTACACTAGTAGAGGGCCGTTGCAATAAAATGAGCAGTCAAATAATTCCGCGATTTAAATATTAAATACCTGCTGAACTTATGTGCTGAACTTTTTTGTTTGTTGGGTTTGTTCGTTCGGTTAAACACGTCATCATTGATGTACTTCGGTCTAAAGAATTTTGTCTTCCTTAATTTCGTTGTTTTCAACACGTCGAGTAAAATAACACAAACAACATATCCCGCATTCCGGAGATAGCCTATTAGAGAAAGATGTTGTTTCACCTACCAATTTAGGACTAACGAACATCTCATATCTCAATCCATTTTTCACCCACAAACCTCAGTATAGTAATGCTGCAAAGATTTCATCGTTGTCTTCTGTTTTCTAGTAATCTAAAATTGTTTTGGTAACTTGCAGTCAATCGCAGTATTCAAATAAACGTAATGTTTCTAATTCAGCAAATCTACAAGAGACTTAATGGCTTATTTCTTTTGCATAGCAGACTGGAGCCGCGATTTGGTGTCACCTGTACCGAATACCAAACAGACTGCTTGTTCATGGCTTTTGAATTGTCTTGACGTTCCCATGGTAATAAATCTTGACAGAAATAAGGCCAAGAAAATATTGACTAGAGGGGCCTCTGAGAGGCACTAGTGCGTCATCCGCCCTTGTAATAACACCGGACTTCATTTATTCTGGTCTGCTGGTTGTTGCATTAAAGAGCACATTTCCTCTACGCCTATTGTTTACCCAAATGGAACGTGTTCAGTCCATCACTGTCACCCGTAAGGAGCGACTGCACACGACCACTGGATACGCTCCACTTGCCGTAACACTCGACCATAGAGGGCGCGTACAGGGCAAGTCAGTTTAGTCCGCGTGCAGTAAGTAAACCTGATCCGGTGTCTTTCTAAGGGCAGGAGCCTCTAGTGCAAGATTTTAAAAGTAAGGGATTTTTTTCATATGACCAGGGAGTTAGGTTGTTAGGTTGTGGCGGATGTTTCAGTGACTTCTTTTGATCCATTCAGCTCACAGAAGTAGATTTAGCGATTGAAAGATTTGTGATGAAATACTGAGACCGGGACATCAACCAAGCGACAATGTGGACATACTATAGGAACGGTATCGGCCCGAAGAAGAAGAAAAAGAAAGAGGTAAATTGTACCTAAACTGATTTTCAGCTCTGAACTTGTGGGTAGTAAGATTATTAGAAGTGACTTTCTGACGATTTCATGAGCATTCCAAGTCATTTTAACATTTTACGGGCAATATTTGCATTCGACAGTTTATACTGTACTTCTGTTGCTTGTAGTAACCATAACCACAACAAATGAGGAGAGCTCTACAGCAAACAATTTCATAAACATACAAATCCAATAAAGCTGTCATTTTACCTCTCCTCAAGGATAAGGAGTTTGTAAGGTTCCCGCCTATTCAGAATGAATTTGGACCAAAGACAGTTTCTCAGGTAAGCTAAGCATTTTTTCTTAAAAATACCATCATTCATATAACCGGATTGTGCTGTATTACATCCATTTAGTAAACCTAGTCAACTTCAAGTTTTGAATGCCCTCAAATCTTTCCAAGGTCCCGCACTAAGGAAACTTTGTATGATCTTGAAATATAAGCCCTGTAAATTATCACGTTCTCACAGCTCTGGAAAGCCAATCACTTAAGATCTCAGATTGGACACTTTGTTTTTCCCTCATTGAAAATACATGACCCCTGTTCAGGATCACAGAGGCACGAGACAGACTGCATCCGAGAGACTCCAAGAGCTGTTCTTCTCAAACTCTCTGACTGATCATGGTCATGTCGACAGGTGCATGAGGAAGAAGGTACTGACAGAGAGAAACTGAATTCAGAAATTCACATCACTACAGTGCATGGTCACGACTGTGGGCTTCATAAACGCTATATTACATGTCATATGAGCTGTGATAAGAGAATTAAAGTACACTAGTGCATGTGCATGTGCATATAGACTAATGAGAGTACTTAAGACTTGTGTTATACTGTTGTTCATAACACGTTTGGTAACATCTCAGTTATGCTTCGTACAACTGTTATATGTGAGTTATTATGCATTATGTAGCGTCTTTAAAGGTTTTAAGAATTCATAGATTCCGATAGTTTCTTTATAACGATCTGTGTTTATATATGATAGAGACCATCAAACCATCAGGTTGTGCCCCATTCCAAACTGAGTGTGGAAACAGAGTTGGAGATAACAGCACATCTTAAAGTAAGCATGGTCTCTGAATGAAAATGTTTATCATGAATCTATCAATTATGATTCTCCATTAACTATCACAAAACAGTAATGCAAAGAATATGTTATGCCAAGCATCTGTGTATGAATACACTAATATCTACTTATACATTAATGTGTGTGCTTGTTTGTGTTTCACTGGCCTTGCACAAAACCTTTTTTCTTTCTTTTTTAAATTCCAGTATAATTTGCAACAGCGTCATGTCAAAGGTTACGGCCAAACCACATCTCATGAAGGAAAAGGAGAAGAAGCATTGAATTTTCTAAAAACACAGACGTTGATGCTGAAGGTGAGGCTGACCTCAGGAAACACCAGAGTGAGTACAAACTTACACTGATAACAAGGTGCTGACATTTCTTTGCTTTTCTTACCTGCTGCTGGGTGAGATTTTAGGACAAAGCTTTGAGGGCTTTTTTCCATGGCGCTGGAAATGTAATGCATATGGCCGAATCTTCAAAGATGCTGGAGAGCTCGCCGGCGCTGGGAGAGGAGGAGAAGGAGGAGGAGGAGGAAGACGAGGAGAAGGAAAGGGAAGAGAGGGGGAAGGATTACGCTGATGTCAGTCAGGGGGAGTCATCACGCACAGACTCCAGTCCAGAACATCAGGAGTCCCTCTCGAAGGAGACTTTGGTAGGAGCTGAAGTCACAGAGAAGGAGAAGTGCCCTGTAGACCAGTTTGATGGAGCAGGTCATCGGGTACAGGCTAGCACCCTCCCAGAGGAGTCCTCTATCACCCCCTGCCATGCCAGAGAACGCAGATTCATGCTGTACCTGTGTGGTGGATACAGAGGTGATACTCAGTGCAGTGAAGATCTGTGTATTCATATATGTATACAGTAGACTAGCCTACCATTCCAAAGATTCACACAGCAAAGTAGCAGTGTGCTCAGCAAAAGAGGACCATACGTTGGTGGGTTTCTGTAGCAGGTGGATTTGAATTTAAGCCTGAAACTGATTCTGTTTTAAAACAACTCATTCAACTCATTCCCGCCAATTTTGATACTTACAAGACTGATGGTTTCTTATGTGACAACAAGCAATGCTTAGGCCTTACTTTGTGTGTGTGTGTGTGTGTGTGTTTGCAGACACTGTGATAGAGAGAAATGCACTGATGGAGAACGTGTATCCTCGGCTGTATTTCTACTGTAAGCAGCGAGGGTATGACTTAAGAATGGTGGACTTGCGCAGGGGTGTGGTAGACCCCGTTTCTAACCGTCATGACTCAGCAGAACTGCATGTGGAGACTCTGACCCAGTATCAGCAGGCAAACGGGCCAAACTTTTTTGTGAGTCGGACCAGCATTGACTCAACTGAGGTGTTCTGAAATAGGGCAACATTAGAACCACCAGCTGTGCCACTCTTCACATTTCATCTTAGAATTTAATTTTTCCTTTTTTGCAATTTTATGCAATTTCCTGCGGCTATTGCATAGATTTGTTCAGTGAATAAGATTTTATGCTACGTTTTTATGGCCTCTCTAATTGGCAGGTGTTTACGGGGCAGAAGCATGAGGAACTGACGTTGCCAGTCAGCATTCCCAAGGACGACTTTGAGGCCATTGTTTGGATAGTGGAGAGAGACAAGAAGAAATTGTCCAAGAGGAAACAAGAGGAAGATGGTGACGTCACAGACATTTCACAGTCCAGCATCTCCACCAGCACTGCCGGCAGTTTTGCTCTGGAGCCTGTTCAGAGCGAGCAGGAGCACATAGAAAGTTCCGGGCTTCTGAGCGAGAGCTCAGTCTCCCAGAACTCTCTGTCGGATGGAGAGGACACGGCCCAATTGGTCCGGTCCTGGACGGACTTTGACAGAGATCTTAAGCTTCTCCAGACATGGTATCGGCTGGACCAGAACAGGATCCCTGCTGTTTACCGCTTACTGCCCATCAGGTAAACACGGATGCACAATATAATCATTCTACACCACGTGTTTCTTTTGTCAGTTTTTATTTTCAGAGTTGATAAATGTGTTTAGAAAGGTTTAAAAAGTTCTCATAAATTGTTCTTTTCACCACATCACAGCCACAAAGGTGTAAACAAGGTGAATCCACATAGGAATGTCCTTTTGATAGGTGTGGCTCATTACAATATGCACTGTTATAATTTGTATAATTATAATTTCCTACCAACTACTGAGCCTGAAGCTTTTAAAACATTTCATCCCCCTTTTTTTAAATGGCGGTTTTCATGAAGCAAAATGAAGAGGTTTTATATTTTTAAATGTATTTCACAGATGTCTGATATTCTCAACACACCCAGTTTCAGTTTGGCTGTGAGCTAGCAACTTCAAAGAACTGAAAATATCATTGTACCAGGATGACTCAGAATATTTTGAAAATTTAAATTTTTTGACAGTTTGAATTTGAAGATGAAACATTCTAGAACACTCTTGTGTTCTAGAATGTCTGAATATCTTCCATGTTTGAATTCACCCATCTGCTGAAAAGCTTTATTGTATGTTTATTTTTGGCGACAAAGTGTCGCACATTCGTCAAATCTGACATGACTTACTCGACAGGTTTCAGACATGAGAAGTGATAACTGATTCTGAGCAGCGCTCACAGCCACATGCAAGATGCATTTTGTTTTCGGTTCCGATGGCCTCTGCGTTGTTATGACTGTTGATAGCCAATTTGCACTTTCAAATGTAGTCCCATTTCTACCTTTGTCAGTTTGTTTATAAGTTTGTAACTGGTGTTGGGCTGTAGAGATTAAGCACAAAGACATTGTAAAAAATGCCTGTATCGAGGAATTTAAATATCTGATTATTATTCATGATTTACGTCTAACTTTGCAATAATGACTGATGTGATGTCGTTTAACTGTAAGCACACACCATCCTGACATCCTGAGTCGGGATCCCCAGCGCAGGAAGGTGGCCAGGAAAGTGTGGCGTGCTTCCTGCGTCCGCCTGTGGGGGGTGCTACAGCGGAGCGGTCCGGAGGCCATCGGAGAGGAGGCCACTGCCAAGCTTCTGAAGACAGGTGTGGTTATGTGGTGGTGTGCATATATGAATTTCATCAAAGTGTTGTTTTTCATTGTCTCCCTCCATTTCCTCCCCAACTTGGAGTGTGCTGCTATCTGTTGTCTCTCACAAGTTTCCAGTTTTTTCCCCATCCAGTTTTTCCAATCTCAGTAGTTCACCAGAATTTTGATGCATATGTGAATGCATCAAAGGACCCCATATCTCTTACATGAAAACAAATAAATTGTAGGTAAAGGGTTTAAGAGATACAGCCAGAGAGAAGCAATGGCTGATGCCATCCATCAATACAGGATGTGTTTACTGGCCGATGCGGGGGTTGTGCCACGATGGAGAATTCCAAACCGGGAGAAAAGGGGTTGTAAAATGGAACAAGTATCTAAAGAAAGGATCCAAAATAATTTTTTTAACCAACAAAAAACCTTCCCTCTGACTGGTGTGTGTGTGTGGGGGGGGGGGGGTGTGTGTGTGGGGGGGGGGGGGGTGGCTTTGTGTGTTTCAGTGCTGGATTGGGAGGTAGAACAGGGTTTGGGAGCCAAACACCCTCCAGAGGAGTTCAGTCACTGCTATAAAAGGATCATCACAGACCTGCAGTTTAACCTGAGGAATGAGTACGCTCCACAATTCATCGACCTTCACAAGAGTCAACTAGAGGTCAACCAAACTCTACACTCTGCCCATCAAAGATTCATACAAAACATACACAGACAGGTGAGAGAAACAGACAGATTTAAACTCTGTCCTGTTCCTTTTTTTTTTTTTTTTTAAAGTCACCGCCTTTTGCTTGTCTCTTCTTTATTTATTTATTTTAATGTAATCCAAACAGTTATGGCTCAGTTATGTATTTTATAACTATAGTACTTGCTGTTAAACTAAACATATAGGTGATGGTTACATATCTGATGAGGGTATGAATATTTTGGTCATTTTGTTGTTGCATGTTGTTCTGCAGCTGAGACATACGAATATCTATGAAACAAACATCGGCTGGGGGAGGAGAGGCCTGAGCCCAAAACACAACCGATCTCATCAGTTTTACACGGACCGCCTCTGCTCTCACTTCCTCCGCACAGTCACCTCCTCTCTCCGCAGGTGGGAGCACAAAAGAGTGAACGCTTTCTTTTGCTTTCTTTTTTTTCCAGTATCACAATTTCACATCTGTTCACAGTCAGAGGCCTGACTAAGAAAAACCTGCTGTGTTCCAGAGTTATGCAGGTGGATTCACCTAAATCTTCCTTTGACGTGACGGCGAATGAAATTTCCAGAAACAGAATGAAAGAGGAGATTATGCGTCATATTAGACATGGACAAAAACTGTGAGTTGCCAGTGTTGTTTTATACGCTTCAGTCCAATCCAATAATCCATTTACTGTCACATTCTTTATCCCTGTTGTTTCTGGTTATTGTTCCCTATTGTTGTTACATGTGTTAATCTGGCCCTGTTCCTCACTGTTATTCCCTCGTTATTCCTGGCTGTCCTGTGTCCGTTTCCCCTTCTTTTCCTGTTCCATGGTCCATTGCTGTCATCTGCCTCACCTTTGCCCCATTCTGTCCCTTTCCGAAATCCAAATTCTTATCCGTTTTCAATGCCTATTCTATCCTAAATTCTTTTTCCTGGGTAAGTCCCTATGTGTTGCCTGTGCAGTTTTTCACATCTGCTCTGTTCCTCTTTGTTCTGTCCTAGTTCTGTTCCATTCCTCACACATGTTTCCCAGTCATGTGTCATGCCTCACACTCCATCATTCTTCTCTATTTCCCATCCCTGTGTGTGCTCCTTTTTATATCCTGTTCTCTTCCCCTAAAAGCTCAGGAACAGAACAGCAGGCGTTCATTAATGTCATTTCATTCCATTCGACTCCTGTCCTCCATATTGTTCTAATCTTCATCCCTGTGCAACTCTCAATCTCTTATCCATCCGGATATATTTCCAATCTGACCAGACCCCGAGTTTTCATTCATTGTGTGTCTCAGTGCTTAACCAAGCATGTTTACCGTCCTCTTCCCCCTGCAGAGAGCAGGGCTGTGTTTTCAGGCAGGGCTTTATGTCGGCAGTGAAGGAGGCAGTGGAGGCTCCTTCCCAGAGGCCTGTGATGTTACTCGGAGAGCCTGGCTCAGGCAAGAGCACCACTCTGGCCAGAGTGGCTCGTCTCCTGCCCTCCTGGATAGCAGGGTGAGAAATAAAATAAATAAGTCAATCAATCGATAAATAAAACTTAACAGCAGTGAGCTTGAAGGATTTCATCAGTGACGATGTGAAAGTCACAAAACATGGCATCAAATGTCAACATCAAATGGCCCTCAGTAGCATTGTAATAGCTATGCTAGACCTTGGTTGTTTTGTTGTTATTTGTTGTTTGTTGTTGAGTGATGTATGACCGTTGCATTGCTCTTAGGGATGTGAAGGTGCTGGTGTTCTTCGTAGGGCTGACGGGGGAGAGCAGAAACGTGCGTCTGCTGCTCAAAGCTTTGTGCATGCAGTTAGCGGAGATTTACAGCGACAGCACCATGGTATCAGAGGTCTGTTATTACGACTGAGTGCTTTACGTAGAGAGGCCAGTGATGGCTAACATTAACCAGGGTATGTTCACATTTTGCATGTGGCGTGTAAGTCATAAGCAGTCACAAACTTGTTCTAGAAACAGATTGGGTAAGAAGGTATCTTCAGATGTCACTGCGTTGTGTCTGAACTGACTGCTTTACTCTGTACCCTGCAGAAAGGAAAAGCAACTGGAAAGCTGTAGTGTTAAGAGATGTTATGTCATTTTCTGTTTCATAGTGTGGGTTACGCGGTTCCTCTCTAACAAGTATGACTTCATCCCTCCTCACAGTCTCTGCCTGAGCTGCATAATGAGCTCCATTCCCTTCTGGACCTGGTCAGTGCGGAGCGGCCCGTGGCTCTGGTGCTGGACGGATTGGACGAGCTGTCAGAGGAACAGTCAGCTGACCTGTCCTGGCTCTACAGACCTCTACCCCCACACGTTCACACCATCCTGTCCACCAACACTCATTCTACCACTGCTCAGGTTTTACAGGTATGGACAGAGGGAAAGAGAGGGAAGGAGATGCAGAAAGAGTTGATATGTAGCTATGATTCATATGTAACCATTACTCATGTTCTCCAATGAATTATTTGGAATATAATGTATTATGGTGAAATTGAACTAAATTGCTCTGAATTCAGTCAAACTAAACTGATTTGAAGTGAAGTGACTTGATTTGAATAAAATCAAATTGAACAGAACTGAAGGACAGAGAGACTGGAATGTGTGAAGCAGAAAGAGAGAGACACTGGAAAAGAGATCTTTAACTGTGCACAGGGTAAAGCTCTGATGGAACCAGAGCGTGGAGTCTGGTTAGTTAAAACGTTCTTTATGGATCATAAATTATACATATAGAGTAAGTCCTTTCTCTCTCTCTTGTTTCCTCCTCTCCATCTTTCTTTCTCTCTGGTTTCAGAAAAGGGCCCAGCCCTCAGTGCTGTCTCTCCCGTCACTGAGTGAAGAGGACATCACATCAGCTCTGCACTCCAAACTGGAAGCTGATAGACGCAGGCTGCAGGAGAGTCAGTGGAAGGTGCTTTACCAGGCATGCCTGTCCTGCCCTTCTCCACTCTACCTGGATGCAGCCTATGTGGAAACCAGGCTATGGAGTTCCTTCTCTCCCCAGGAGAGTCTCACCCTGCCTGGGGAGCTGAGCTCACTCTACCTGGCGGTGCTCTCCCGGCTGGAGCGGGAATATGGAGAGAACGTGGTGAGACGTGTGGCATCACTCATGTCCCTCTCTCGTAACGGTATTACCGAAGATGAGCTCCTGGAGCTGATGGCACGCAACAGACGCGTTGTCAAGGAAACCACACTGTTGTACCCTCAACCCTACCCTGATTCCTCCTCCGACTGCCGTCCCAGCATTCCTTGCGTGCTGTGGGCGCGGCTAAGGCGGGACCTGGGGAATCACCTGACGGAGGCTGAGACCGACGGGACGTGGGTGTACAGATGGACGCACTCCGAGTTCAGGAGGGTAGCTGTACAGCGTTACCTGAAGACAGCAGATTCAAAGATGGCTGTCCACGCTGACTATGTGGATTATTTCCGTGGTGATGCTGATGTTAGCCGGAAGCGTGTGTTCCAGCCACTGGCCTGGACTTTAGAGGAGAGTGGAAAGACCAGTTATGTGTTTAATCTGAGGAAACTTCATGGACTGCCCTATCACCTCATTCACTCAGGCCAAATCATTCCACTGATGAGTGAGTGCCTTTTCAACTATGAGTTTCTACTACATAAAACCCGGGGCTTGTCTGTCCTACACGTGGAAGAGGACCTAAAGGCAGCTGTCATTCCGGATAAGTAAGATCAACAAATGTGTATTTGTGTGTGCGTATTTAAATGTAATCACTCACACTAAATATTTTGGGATGTTCAGCTTATGTATAAGTCTCTCTGACTGTGTGTGTGTGTGTGTGTGTGTGTGTGTATTCCACAGGGAGCTCTTAGATGTGACGGTGTTAAGTCAAACTCTGGAGCTAAGTCGCTCCGTTCTGCTGCAGGACCCATGTCAGCTAGCGTCTCAGCTCCTAGGTCGCCTTTACCAGGTCGTGTCAGAGGACAAACCTGTAGCTCCAGGTTTGTCACACAGTCCGCATATGATCCATAACATAATAATGTCAACAATTAAAAAAAAAAAAAAACAGTAAAATGTAAATAACAACAACATTCGAACAGCTACACTATGCATTTAGCCTTTGCCAGTTTAAATGTTACGCTAGTCCTGATAAAGTACTTATTGGTAAGAGAAAAGAACTCTTTCTGCGAGCAGGGACACAAAATCTGTTCAGTCTGTTATAGAAGAAGAGCTGCTGACTGACTAATATGCTGATGTAATGAATGCTTATATTTAAGGTACGAAAACATCAGCATATGTCAGATTACTGAAAATCCTACGTGCTTCCTGTCTTTTAACCTGTCTGTGCGGTAGTTCTGCTAATAGCTGTTCTCTTTATTTCACTCATAAATATACACATTTTCTCTCTCCCTCTGTCTTCCTATCGTATTACCTAAGTTCTTCCTTTCATCTCCCCTTTTTTCCCCTGTATTTTACAGGTGATCCATGCAGATACACTCATCTCCATGCCCTGTTAGCTCAGTGCCAACGTTCCTCTTTGCCAGTCCTTCTTCCCTCCTTCACCTGTCTGCTGCCCCCAGGTGGGCTTACCTACACGCCGCTGGCAGGTAAAAGATTGGAGGATGCTGTTTTTAAAGCATAGCTCACTCATGACAATGTGCTAAAGCAGCCTTGAAAGCACATTGCTTTGGTTTTGACATAAACAAAAAAGTGGTTAAAATCTTCAGATAAACTTACACAAAAGGGAACTTGCATTCTGAAACATTCGGTGAGCATAACCGAAGCAGCCGTCATTTTGAGAGATTTTCAGCATTAACCGAACAATGGAATAGTTCTGTATTGTGTATGTTTGAGTTAAACAAAAAGAAGTCTGCACAGATGATACAGATGTCTTCAAATGAGGCAGACACAGCTACAAGCTAAGCACATCTGCAGAACTGCGGTACAGACAGTCGGTCCGTGTACTAATTTTAAATTTTAGGTTTCGGTACCAGTCTACCTAAAATGGAGTTATCATGTGATGAATGTTGTTTTAGCTGATGTCAGAGATACTCCACCTGTGGCAAAATAGCCAGCCTCAATTTAAGGCCCTACCTAACTGACTGCTGCAGTTCTTACTATGAAATTGTAACACTACTTTAATGTTTAGAATTGATTTAGATCAGTGAACATAACTCTGTTACAATTCTAAAGATAGCTTTTCAGTTGAGAACCTAATGATCCAAGAATTGCCAAACTTTGACCACTTTCATCAACTCAGCTTGAAAACCTCAGCCAGAAACTATGAACTTTTCTCAGTTCATATCAATTAGCAGATATGCCTCCAGTGTCTGGGATTTTCACTCTGACTTCAAGACCCATCAGCATTTTTGACAATCATGCATGATTACTCTTACTCAAACCTCAAAATGCTTTTGCTTACAAAACTGCTCTGAACAAAAACATATCGATAGAAGCTTGGATCTTGATTATGACATAGATTCTGAACTAAAGAGACATTTGTGTCAGGGAAACACCTCTGAAACATTATTGTGGCTTGATTGACAGGTCACATGACAGCAGTGAGGGCTCTGGCAGAAGGGCAGAAAAGGCTGCTAGCTGCCTCTTGTTCAGAGGATGGAACTCTTAAGCTGTGGAACCTAGAGGAAGGGAGAGTTGTGAGGACTTTGCCCAGCCCAGGAGGCACTTATATGGGCAAGGCTGTAGACTCGCTCACCCTGTGTCTGGAGGACAGTGTGGCTGTGCTCAGGATGGGCCAGAGCCTGTTGGTAAGGGAGATTAGCAGCGGGAAAGTGCTTTACTTTGAGAGCGAGTCCGTGGACACCCCTGTGGTTACCGTGACGTCCGACGGACAGCTGCTAGTGGTCTTTTATGATGGGAGTCACCTGGTGAAAGTAAGGCCTGGTCTATGGTATCTCAAACCAATATCTACCCAACACACATTTTTGGAAAAGACTAAAATTGACACATTTTTTACTTCTCGGGTTAACATTTCAGTTACTAACAACCATTGATCTTTGAGGAGGGAAAAGCATTTTTATGAAGTCAATTAATTATATGACATAGGAGCATCGATAATTGTTCGTGGATTCTGTTAATATGTCCATAATTTGTCCTTCAAATCCATTTACAGTGTAGAATAGACGTGCAAGTTTGATCTCTGATTTAGTGTCACCCCATCACCAGTGGAGGTATTTGATCATATCATCCTAACTTCTCCTTTTTGTTGTCTTTGTCCCTGACTCCTCTTCGCTCTCAGGTATTCGAGCTTTCAGACTCATGCACTCTGTTACATTCCGTGAGCGTGTCGCTAGAGGCCAAACCAATTCACAAGGACCGATCCGTCCTGGTGTCACGAAACTCCACCAAAGATTACGTGCTCTTTGCTTACAGGCTAGTGTTTTCATCAGTTATGAATTTACTTTTTTTTTTTTCATAAATTTCCTCTCGGGGGACAAATGCTCCACATAGGCTACCTGCGTGATGTTTTAGTAAGACGCACATTTGGACAGCATGGATTTTTATGAGAGATACCTGCTTGCTCCATCTGAAGATCAGCCATCCTGTTGTTGTATCAAATTTACAGCAAAATGCATAAATTATGTAGTCGTGTGTAAGGACAGACAATAAATATGGTCATGGAGAATACATCATTACAATTCATTAAGGCCTAACGTAGCTGTTTGGGGAAGAATGTTTTGCTCTTAAATAATATCATATATCCAACTGCCAGTCATGTGTGAAGTGAGACCAATGGAGTTGCTAGGCTGGTCCAGATTGACAGCGTTGTGTTTAATTATTGAACAGTTTGTCTTCTTGTGTAACAGTTGTTATCCAGGACATGAGACGTTGTTTGTCTTGTCAAACAGACAGCTAGCATTCACACCGTCCCTGTCTGTAGCACCATGGCAAAACGAAGAAAAGCAAAAAAAAAAAAAAGAGAGAGATTTATCTTTATCTGATTTCATTTGCATGATTAAATGGAGGGATTAGACCTTCTCTTAATGTAATTAGAGTGGAAACAACACCTTACGGATCAACCTAGAGACTATCTCACAAACCACAAACGAGGTCAGTGGGTACTCTCTGTAATACAAGACTGGGTAATTATGAGATGGTGACCGATTCGGGGAAATGGCCAGTAATGTTGTTATACAGAAACCAGTACACGAGTGACAGTGGGACACAGAGGTGGTGTTCACGGGTTTGTATCCGTCTAATGAAAATGAGATAGGCCCAATCTCTCAGTCGACAGCAATCTTTGAATGTTTTTAAGTTCTTGGGTCAAAGATCAAATATAAATAAAAGGAATATTCCTATACACTAGTAAAGATTATATAGACTTCGGTGGAGCAAATGTATCCCTGTAGTAATAAGCAAGCAGCAAGTTTCTGTATTTTTGTAATGTATGTGATATATGATACTATATGAATATGAACATCTATAATATTAGATATGAGAACCTGAGCATATGTGTCTTTGTACA
This sequence comes from Chanos chanos, assembly GCF_902362185.1. Classification (NCBI taxonomy): domain Eukaryota; kingdom Metazoa; phylum Chordata; class Actinopteri; order Gonorynchiformes; family Chanidae; genus Chanos; species Chanos chanos. The sequence continues at coordinate 27,483,423 of NC_044501.1, read as the reverse complement.
GGAATGTGGATTATTGGATTGTTAAGACTGACTTAAAAATGACAAATACTAATTTAAACTGTAATTAATTTTGGGCACTGTATTTTTGTTTCTGTGGTATAAATGACAACATGAAAGTTGTCAGATAGAAGCAGTGCACAGTAGGAATACTTAATGAATTATTTAAATATTAAAAAGTGGTAATCCTGAAAATATTGCATTCCCGTTACTGAAATCAGTGGAAGTGTTAAGTTATTGTTGAAGGTGATTTTGTGTAAATGTGACTTTATCTCCATGAAGTAAAGAGAGAGGGAGGAAGGTGAGTGCTTCAGACTGTATAAAACCTGTTTACAGCCCGCGGGCCTCTTTAACCCAGGCGTGGATGGAAATGCCCAGTGCTTTTACACACATCTCTGGTTCGACTCTGTGGCAACAGAGCCGGCGCAGTGGCTGATTTGAATAGACTTTAGTGAGGGGAAGGGTGGGTAATAAATGAATGAGTGTGGTTTTTATGAGCTCTGTGTCAATGTCATTCTATGTTCACCTCTCTCGCCCTCTCATTCTTCAAGCTGTTCTTTCCCTCTCCTTTCCAACCACATTTATAATTTAATCTGTCTTCACCTCCCTTCATTCCCTCCATCCCCCTGCATTCTCCTCTTCTGCCTCTCTCTCTCTATCTGCCCCTGCCCCCTCTATCTGTTCCCCTCTCTCTCTCTCTCTTTCTCTCCTTCTCTCTCTCTCTCTATCTGTTCCCCTCTCTCTGTCTCTCTCTCTCTCTCTATCTGTTCCCCTCTCTCTGTCTCTCTGTCTCTCTCTCTCTCTATCTGTTCCCCTCTCTCTGTCTGTGTCTCTCTCTCTCTCTCTCTCTCTCTCTCTGTCTCTCTCTCTATCTGTTCCCCTCTGTCTGTCTCTCTCTCTCTCTCCTTCTCTCTCTCTCTCTATCTCTCTATCTGCCCCCACCCCCTCTATCTGTTCCTCTCTCTCTCTCTCTCTCTCTCTCTCTCTCTCTCTCTGTCTCTCTCTCTATCTGTTCCCCTCTCTCTGTCTCTCTCTCTCTCTCCTTCTCTCTCTCTCTCTATCTCTCTATCTGCCCCCACCCCCTCTATCTGTTCCCCTCTCTCTGTCTCTCTCTCTCTCTCTCTGTCTCTCTCTCTCTATCTGTTCCCCTCGCTCTGTCTCTCTCTCTCTCTCTCTCTCTCTCTCTCTCTCTCTATCTGTTCCCCTCTCTCTCTCTCTCCTTCTCTCTCTCTCCTTCTCTCTCTCTCTCTATCTGTTCCCCTCTCTCTGTCTCTCGCTCTCTCTCTCCTTCTCTCTCTCTATCTGTTCCCCTCTCTCTGTTTCTCTATCAGGAGTGGACTAGAGGCGGCAGTGCTCAGTGCTAAAGAGGGAAAAGTCGTGTCCACTCTGAGAGCCCAGCACCCTGTTGCCTCCATACAGGCAGTGGAGATGTCAGCCGAATACCTGCTGCTCTTCTGCAGGTGACTGTAAACACACACTCACCTCTGAGCCCCCAGCTTTCTCTTACAGCAAAGATTTCCCTGCTTCTGTTTTGCACTAAACAATAAGCTTTGAAGCACACGCGTGTTATTTGGAGACCTAAAGGTCTGTGAAGTCTGGAGACGTGTCCAAACGGAGTAGTCTGTGACATATAGTGATTAAAATGAATCTCTCTATCTCTCTATCTCTATCTTTCTTTCTCTGTCTAGCTGTTTGATATATCTAGCATCCATCCTTCCATCCATCCTTCTGCCCACTGTCTAATTAAACCAGTTGAGCAGAATAGTGTGTGTTCTGTCTGCTGTGTATTCCAGGTATCCCTATAAGAAACACAGTGAGATTGTGCACATAGAGCTGTTCAGTGTGGCCTCCTTCTGCTACCTGCGCTCTATCCTGGGCTGCAGTCAGGACTACATCTCCCAGGTTTCCATCACCAAGAGTGGGACCCATGTGGTGGCCTTCTGCCCCTCCCCCTACAGAGTTACCACGGAGATTATCACCTGGAACCTGGAAACAGAGGACCATAAACACGTTGCACGTTTTCCTGGCCTCCTCACTGACGGTCAGTCTAAACAATCGTTTCAAAGGGTCTCTCTGCTGAATTTTGAAACCTGCAGTCGTGCATACATGCAGTGTAGCAGATTAACCTAGATCATTTTAAAGAGCCTTTGCTGCCTTTGCATCCTTTATTCATTCCCTGTGGTGTGACTTTGAGTAACTGAAACAATTTGTGGAATGCTACATGGCCGTGGAATGCTACATGGCCATCAAAGCCACAGATAAACAAAATATAATCCATGACACTTGAAATGAGGTAAACCAAAAAAATGTTTGCACACATTTTTTTTACACACCGAAATGATTGGAGATGCCCTCTCAGCCAAATTCAGATGAAACTATCTTAAAAATGCAGCTCCACTCCTCAGAGCCGCCTGCACCATTGGACAGATGCCAGCGCTCCAGCATTAAACACACACTGGAACAGTCAGATTTACGGATAAGGAAATTAGCTTTACTTCAAAACGATAAAACATATTGAATTCACCTCTCATTTATTTTTCTCTCCTTTTTTGTTCCCTTTGTCTTTTCTGCTAATCGCTCTAACTCTCTCTCTCTCTTTCACTTTGCTTCCATTGCTCCATCATCCATATGTCATCTTCACATTTCTCCTTTTTCTCTCGTTTTCTGCGGCCGCTCAAAATTCCGCTCGTTGTCCTGTGGATGCTGCGTCGCTGTGGAAGGTGTGTGTGGTGACCTGCAGTACTGCCTGGGGATTCGTCCAGGGGAACAGTACCTTCACGTTTGGAACCTGTCCTCCAGAATCAACGACCAGACTCTCACTTACAACGTTCACAAAACGCGCAGCGATGGAACGGCCGAGATCAGACCAGTTGGAAATCCCCCCAGGTCTGTGCAAACACAGGCGTGTGTTCTGGTCGTTTCTGGAAACTTTCTTGGTCTTGGATTTTTCAAGGGTCAGCCAGGCTTCCTCTGCCTCCATACAGTTTACTCTAGTGAGGTGAAATTGACTAATCCATAGAGTTACCCGGTATGATAATGGACATTAATGTAGAGACTTACCCTGTATGATAATAGACATTAATGTAGAGACTTACCCTGTATGATAATGGACATTAATGTAGAGACTTACCCTGTATGATAATGGACATTAATGTAGAGACTTACCCTGTATAATAATAGACATTAATGTAGAGACTTACCCTGTATGATAATGGACATTAATGTAGAGACTTACCCTGTATGATAATGGACATTAATGTAGAGACTTACCCTGTATGATAATGGACATTAATGTAGAGACTTACCCTGTATGACAGTTATTGTCTAGTGTAGGTATGTGGAGGGAATTCAAACCTAACTGTACTCCAGATGGGAACTGAGAGTAGTAACTCTGTTTGGTCTCACACACAGTGAGCTCTGCACCAGGGCTTCTTGGCTGTGTTATGCTGTATGTTGTGCTGTAGGTATGTGGTGTGTGGGAGTGTGCGTCAGGGGACAGTGCGGGTGTGGAACATTGCCCGGGGGAGGTGTCGGGGGAGGCCAGTGAGGGTGGAGCACGGGCTGTTCTCTGGGTCAGACATAGCGTTGGCACAGGACCTACGACTGTACATACTGACTGACCGCAGCAATGCCACCTTCACCCAAACCCCCATGCCAGTTTACCAGGTACACGCACATACACATACACACACACACACACATACCAGGGTTACCATTAGCTGGTAATTACCGTTTTCTGCGTGGTAAAATTTATAAAAAAAACAAGAAATTAAAAACTTGCCGTTCAAAATGTCCATTAATAATGCTCATACGAAACGCAGCTATAACAAAGGCTATCCCTAAAAAGGACATTTGTGTTTTGACAGCGAAACAGCCTATAAACAGCCTACGGTACTTTTTTCCCCCAAAAGGGTGCGCTCTTTTATTGCGTGATATTTGCTACTACGTGCACACGCACACACACACACATACGTAGAATGTAAACCAGTCAGGCTCAAGGCACATATACAGGCATGCACACTGAAAACCAGTCAGGTACACACACACACACACACACACGCACACTCGCTCCTTTAATCCGCTTGAGTCATTGTACATTACACTGAAGCGTACGGTAAATGAGCTGGATTAGGTGAACATTCACGTTGAGCTCAGAGTGTGTGTGGGGGATTAAAGGACATCCAATACAAACGTTTGACCTCTTCAATACCGCACTCACCTCATTTAAGTCACTGTCTGCCATCGGCACAAAAGAAGCACCTAAGTCAACAGATAAAGTGGTGTTAATAGGACACAGGCGTTAGTCCTCACCCTCCCGGATGGGCACAAAGGCCATGCCATGGTAGAACTAAACCGGTTAAAGCAAAAAAAAAACTTAGGTCAGAGACTGGTCATTTTAGTCAGAAAATATTAGATGAGAATGTAATATGATGATGTTTTATATTATAATTTTTTTTCCTAGGGTGTAGCTTCATAAGTAGATATTTTTCTCATTGTGTAGGATTTTAATTTTGCCATTTTGATATACAATCATGTTTATAGCAGTTTTTACCGGACTCTTAATAACTTATCCTCCTTATTGTGGGGGTGCTGCTTAATGCTGACAGTCCACACTGAATTTTCTCAGACAAGATTTGTGTGTGGTCTCTTGCTCACTGCTGTGTGTGTCTCTCTGTGTGTGTGTGTGTGTGTGTGTTTGTGTATGTGTCTGTGTGTGTCTGCATGTGTGTGTCTGTGTATGTGTCTGTGTGTGTCTGCATGTGTGTGTCTGTGTGTGTCTTCGTGTGTGTGTCTGCGTGTGTGTGTACGTGTGTGTCTTGCTCAGTGTAAATGTGTTAGAGTATGCCTGAGGCTTGTTGTGGGTGTAATGCGGTCATTACTTTCTGTCTGTAGACTTTACTCGTCTATGATCTGATTAAGAGGAGCTACATTAAGAAACAGACAGGACTCTTCATCATCCCTTGCCCTCCGCACGACTACAAACTTCTGAAAGGGGAACTGCTGTTGGGCCTTTCAGAGACACGGTGAGCCTTTATTCACTGCCCTCAGCAGGACTATAGGCTCCTGATAGGGGAACTGCTGTTGGACCTTTTAGAGACTCCGCAAGTCTTCTTCACTGTCCGCAGCAAGATTGTCACCTCCTGAGGGGAGAACAATGTTATTTTGTCAAAAGACATGTACCTTGGCCATAGATAGCAAATTTAAAGTGTGCTCTTGTTTTGTATGAAACACGGGGATTTGCTAGGCGAACAGAAAAAGCCACAAAGCAACAAAAGGGCCAACCTACTGTTGTTGGTTTATGGTCAGAGATGGTAGGGTATTCTTATAGAACTAGGCTATTATTTCTATAGCCTTAGCATTAGCACCGTGGGTTTGCTGTAGTTGTTTGTTTCACAGCACAGGGCCTCACTGACTGTGAGGGATGTCATCTTCATGGCCTGAGCGTTAGGTTAGGACGGTCACAGTGCCCTGTTTTAATCACTGCTCTCTGAATTAACCAGGGTGTCACTCAAAAGATCAGTTCACCAGGGGGTCACGCAGGTAAACTTTGTGCTCCAGTATCGGTTTGTGGTTTTGACTTGACTTACATGGTTAAGGTTAGAGCACCCTGCACTGACCGACCTTAGTCTGGGACACAGGCGTTTCTGTGTAATGAGCTGCTTACACACACACACACACACACACACACACACACACACATACAAACACATGCACACAGAGACACACAAGCATAGAGGCATGCATGCGTGCATTAGTGAAAATCAATGAGTTTAAATGTAATTTGAAGTTTTAATTTTAATCTATTGTGTTTGTTTGATTTGTAGGGATCATCTAATCGTGTGGGATCTGGAGTCAGGCTACATTAAGGGGCGGATCAAACCCACCCACAGGGAGTCTCTTCTCTCCAGCACGATGGGCCGAGAAAACCAGTCCCAAACCCTGCCTGCTACAAAGACCACAGGTCCCAACAGATCAGCACTTAGCGATTTATTGGTTTATTTATTTTTCCAATGCCCGCCTTTTCAGTTTTATCTGCCATTCAGGTCATAGTTCAGTATCACTGATAATGTTTATGATTCGTGGCTGTTACTAAATTACTGGTTCATTATTTGTCATGAAAAACGAGTATCTCATTGCTGTCAGTAATTCTTTCATATGAAGACTGACTAATTCACTTGGACGAACCCTTTCATGTCCTTCCACATCCTTCTTTCATGTCAGCCCTTTCAGTGCCAATGAGTGACAACAGCAAATCATAAAATATAGTCATAAAAGCGTGAGCTTTTGTTTTATTGCGAATTACAGGGGCCATAAAGTTACTGAGTTTGTTTAACACAGAGGAGAAAATCAGGTCATAATGAAGACAAATGTTTTTCTTCCTGGTTGCTGATTAACCTTTAACATTTAAAAAATGTCAAACCCGCATGTAGACGTTTCTGAAGTTTTTCTTGTGTGTGTGGGACTTTTGGTTTCTGAAAGTTTTTCTCGCTGGTTTCAAAGACAGACAGACTTCGATAGTTCAGTCTAGGGAGCAGTCAAACAGAAATGGTAGAATTCAGTGTCTCAACATTAGGCCTTTTTTTTCCACAGGTCTGCCTGCTCTGTCTGTGTTCCTTTCTATTACTCCGGGTTAGCTCAGGACTAGATGAAGATTGTAAAGAAAATTGCGCATTGGCCTCTCTGCCTTTTGTGGTGTCTATTTCTTGTGCTAAGACCTCATAACATAGCCTCTGTTTGTCTCTGTCTCTCATTTCTAACTGTGCATCCGTCTTCACGTTTTCAACCCTGTGCCTTTCAGCCACATTGTTAACTATGTGTTCTTGTTAACCATGTTTTTATTCATGTCTCCCTCTCTCTCTATGTTCCTCTCTGGTATTTTTTAACTCTGTGCGTGGGTACAGATCTGGTGATGCCATGGGACCGGCGTACGGAAAGCCACACAGCCAAGAGGAGGAGACTGGAGCAGGAGGAGCAGAGGGAGAGAGAGGAACAGAGACAGCTCGAAAAGGAGAAATACAACTCCATTGATCAGCACCTCCTCAGCGGCAACCAACAGGCAAGGGTCATGGCTGGACCTGTAAAACCCAGCTTTTCAGACTCCGCCCAGCGTAGAGCCCACTCAGGCCAGACCCCTGTGTCAGACTGACTAACCCACACATCCTGAGCGAGGAGTAACTGAACTGTGCTTCAGGAGAGGCCACTGCCCTATTTTTGTATGACTTTTAGTTTCTTAGTAGCACGACCGTAACATGACTGAAAATAATATCCATCTGCCTTAGTGAAATGATTTCAACAACAGGAGCTTTTGGTCTTGACTTAGTATGAAAAATTCCAAAAGAAAAAATAACAATTAGTATAACTTGGCTAAAAATATCAAATGTGTTGAATGAAATACTGTACTAAAGGTAATGACGTCCAAAAGGAAGTAAACAGGCCCTTACATGTAGCACTTTTCCTCGCAGCTAATTCAGTTCTCGAGTGTCTGCCACTCAGTGTTGAATTCTGTAAGTTAGAGCTTGTAGTATGTTGTACGAAAGCTTGGTCAACGCTTAAGGAGACTTGACACAACTCAAACCGATAACAGGTGATCAGATCTGGTCTCAGACCTCTAAGAGTCCTGGATTAGGTCTTTGATATTTTGGGGTTGAGGCCTCTAACCTGTAGCATGGGTGCGAAGGCTACCACAGGCTGTTTGTGTAAAAACACGCTCAGTGAGAAATGTGGGAACTAGTCATGCATCTTTGATCTAATCTCAACTCTTGCCACCCCATCTTTCATTATCACTGTATTGTTTTATCTTCAGAGACATTTGAGTCATAGATTCAAAGATTTTGAGTCTTAAACAGTTCGTACGTGGTGATAAATATCTCAGTTTATCATTGTAAGCTGTAAAAATTTTATCTATTTCTCCCTCTCTCTCTCTCTCTGTTAGGTGGTAGTGTGTTCCTACTTTGCACACCACCTGAACGTGTTTAGCTTGGTCTCCCAGGAGCACCTGCATACGTTAGAGGACCGCTCGTCTCTGCTGGGTCTCCGTACGGCTGCCATCACACACACCGGCAGTCATCTGGCCCTGGCCAACTACAGCCAAGCTCAGCGCATGTCTTACCTCACTCTCTGGGACCTGGACAAAGGCAAGGTACACCGCTACTGGCCTGGCTGTCAAAGTGCACTAAACCCCAGGTCGTTCTGTTGAGTTGCTACTGAAAAGGAACCGACACGAGATTTTTTTAACAGAATGGTGTTATACAATAGTTGTAATTGTGTACTCTCCAGGCAAACCAAGGTGCAGTAAGTTTTGAAAACCACAACTGTACTGTTGAGAATTTTCCAGCACTTTCTTGTTTGTCCCTCTATCTTTTGTTTTTTGTTTTTTTTTGGTCATTCTCAACAGAAAAAGATGCAGACTTTTGGAGGAATTTATTTGTGATATTTTGCAGTTACTTATTACAAGTTTGGAATGGATGTGCATGTTTTCTAGACTCTTGTTTTTTCCACTGAAAAGTAGGTCCAAGCAGTGAAAACATGTTCAGCGTTAGTTAGAGCGTTAGAGGAGATTGGACTTTCAGTTTAACTTTCAGTTTGTAGCCTGCCCCTAAAAAAAAGTCAGATCAGGATACAAGTTCAGCTAAAAAAAAAGTCAGGTCAGGATGTGAGCTCAGCTTCCTTATTCTGTTCAGAGTCTTCAATGCATGACTAAGTACTTTTCTATCAGCTAGAGTCTCTACATTTTTGTGGTGGGGGAAACCATCCAGAGTTATAGAAATTAGTGCAGTAACCAGACATGCATTTGTAGTTATGTGTAGTGTGTTGCTGTTTTTTTCACAGTTTTACATGTGTTTGCATATGAGTTTTTGGTAATAGGAATTTTTGGAAAATCCTGTGGTAGCTTCCTTATAGAAGAATGTATAGCTACTCTTAGAAGTGTCATGGACCATATGGTTTTAGTTATGTGATTTTTCATGTGCTTATTGTTGTCAAAGGTACAGAGGAGACTGAGAAATGAGCCTGGGATATGTTGTGTGACCATTCGAGACGATGCCACTAAAATTGCGTTCGGCATCGCTGGAATTAACAAGTATGTTCTTACAACAGTACCACTGACTCAACAACAAACGTATTCAACAAGTCATGAGACAGTCATGCAGCATACAAGACTCTGTATGTTAAGACACGTGTTTTAAGGTACAGGACATGAATTATGAGAAGCTTACACACACACACACACACACACATATGTTTTTCTTGTCTATTGGGGACTGACCGTTAACACTCATGCTTTTCATTTTACGAAGAGCAATAATGTCTTTTATACATTAGCGCCCCAAACTCTTGAGGACTGGCCACTGGTACACTCACATGCACAGACACACACACACACACACACACACACGCACACAATCAGAAGCTTATGTTGCAAACCCTACAGTGTGTGTCAAGACAAGTGTATGTAGCTGCATCTTGTGTGAAAATTTTGAAAGTGTACATGCATAGCAGACTTGCATCGTAGTCCCTGATTTAAAACACCCCTCTGAGCAAGTCTGCATTCTGTATTTTAATGACTGCTAGGCTCAAGGTATGGGAGCCCTTCAGGAGAAAGCATAGGACCATTTCTGGCTACAGAGGCCTGCAGCTGGGCGTGGCCAGTCAGCTTCACATGACTGAGGACGGAGCTAAAGCCATTCTGCTGGCAGGTAGAGTTTGTTATGGAGAGCATGTTCGTACGTGCCAGCATTTCTCTTAATCTTGCTTATCTTGTTTTTGATCAAAGATCCTGTAAGTCCGAGTAAGATTCAGTTGAGGCTGGATACTCTCTGGTCACATGCCATGATCCATGTATAAGTTACGACGTCCTATAGACATGTATGATTTTGCAAAGTGGCAGATGCATGAGCTTATTATGTTTAGCCGTGTTTTAAGGCATGTTCAGATCCTAAAACCCTGAAATACATGTTAACGTCTGTAAGCGAATTCAATCCAAATTCTATTAGGTGCCTTCAATAAATTCACTGTCCGTTTAACAGACAACCAAGCAGACACCTGGTACTTTCCTCTCAGTCTTCCTGCCTCCCTGTACCATATGAGTGTTTTTGGGGTTTTTTTGACCAGGCCTTGACGTTTAAAAGGGCGTTTCTGTTGTAGGGGAGTTGAGTGTCTGGGACCTGACAGCTGGGACAGTGTTGTCTGTCTTCACCCCCGACGCGAGGATTCAGTGTCTCTCTGTCCTGCCCGAAGACGGCACGCTGCTTCTTGGCTTTAGCGACGCTCCGACCCTAATCACAATGAAACTCACTAGCCAAGGGGCTTCCACACACACCAAGCCCCCTCAAGGCCAAGACCTGTTTGGGGAGTCCAGCAGCAGTGAAGATGAGGAGGATTTGATTGAAGAAACTAAGGAGAATTAACATTTTTTGAAGGAGAACAGGAAAAAAACCAGAGAGTTTTGATGCTGAGGTCAGCTTCCTGGGCATTTACGTGTTTGTCCATATATTGCACATTTTCATGACTTTCACATAAGTTTCTGATTATTGCATTTTGGGAGTAGTATGCTTTTCTATTTTTTAAATAACATGTACATTAACCCTCAGGTTGTAAGCGAGAGCTCTTGTATCTCTCATCCTCTCAACTGATAAATCTCTCAGCATCTCTCTCTTTCTCTCTCTCTCTCTTGCTCTCTCTCTCTCTCTCCCTTCTTCTTCTTCTCTCTCTCGTATCTTTCTTTGAGTCCTCCTGTTATAAATCAGCACATGAAGTGTTAAATATGTTACGTTGTTTTATGAAAATAAGATGACACAGCAAAACTATGAACTGAAATGAACAGTGCAGCTTTTTGTAAGGGGAACTTGAGCTTGAAACCTACTTCAGTGTCCATAAATTCATCATAAGACTGTTATGCAAACACACGTTCACTCTGTTCGTTAGTTAGCTGTTGGCATAGTAACTGTTTATCTACATCTGTGATTATAACGTCAAACTTTGCACAACGGGTTGATTGTTTATAATATCTGGAAGAATGCTATTAAAAAAAGACACCTATGAACTGAGAAATCATTAATTAAGGAACTCTCTTTGGTTTACTGTATACCGTTGTCACTGCAATGAGCCTTACTGTAAATAAAATATGGCTGGCAAGTAAGCAGAAACTTTTGCAGAATGGGATTTTTTCTTCTGTAATCAGATGAATTTAGTATTGTTTGTTTCGTAATTTTGACGATGTGGATATTTCCACAGAGAAATTTTTTTAAAAATCCAAATGCCAAACCTGAAACTTCAAGATAGGGAACCTATGACAAACTGTGGGACCAAAAAAAAAAAAAAAAACCTCCCTCTGGTGCCAAACAAGGAAGAACCACTGAGAGGGAATATCCCTGGTTTTGATCAGTCGTTGTTTACTAAACAAGAATGAAGACTGGTACAGGATGAAATTGTATTTTGACCTGAAAGTTGAGCCTTTTGTCTGTTTTAGAGACTTCACAGATAAACAGATGTGGCTGGAGGAACTGCAGAGTAGTTCTGTGTCAGAAAAATGACAACATATCATTAACAATAACAAATAAATAAAAGTTCATTAAGAAACAGAAGTTAATACTAGTGGGGATATTAAAAAAATAGGAGGCCAAAACCACAACAGGCATATAGGTTTGAATTATGATTCAAAAGACAGAGGATGGTCTTGGTCAAAGACCAAAATGGAGCTTAGTCAGCAGTTGCAATGACAACTGTGTGGCAATGTGACTAATAACAAAACCATGGAGTGCAAAGCAACCTAAGTAGAGTGTAATAGTCTTTGAGCTGACAGAGTGGAACAAATATGGTTTTAACTGCATGTTACAAAGTGTGAAAACATTTTAACATTGGACACGTCAGTTAGTCACTGCCTCAAATTCCTGTTCTGAATTAGATGATTCAAACCAATGAAGTTCAAGTTCAAGTTTATTTGTATTGTGCTTTTTACAGTCAAAAATTGTCTCAAAGCAGCTTTACAGAGATCAGTGCCTAACCCCCAGTGAGCAAGCCTAAGGCAACAGTGGCAAGGAAAAACTCCCTAATGAAGTAAATAGGAGGAAGAAACCTAGGGAGGAACCAAGACTCAACAGGGGGAGCCCATCATCCTCTGGCTGGCACATACAATACATTTACAGTGTAGGGGTCCAGGGTAAACAGATTCAATGGTCTACACAATTATTTACAGTATATGATTTGTTCACAGTATAAAAGAGTCAATATACAAGGTTCTAGAAGTTCTGGGTGATATCAGAATGATTAGCTTTGCTATAGTTAAAACTGAGGTTTTGGCATGGCTATAAAGGAAAGGTTGTCCTTGGTTCACGGTCAGGTTGAGTAGCATCACAGGGCAGCTGCTGGCTCAGAACAGGGCCTGCAGGAGGTCTGGGCAGGAGGGACAGAAGTATATAAGCCTCATGCCGGGAGCAGATGCCTGGGACTGGAACCTTGCAGACCTCAGAATAGATTCCCCAGTGTTGGGGCAGAGAAGTGAAGATGAAAGAAGAGAGGGAGGAGAGAGCTATGCAAACTGAGGCACACGGTAGAGTTTTTGAGATGTTTTAAAATGATTCTGATTCTGATTCAAGTGCAGCACTAGTGCTCCAGGAACTCTAATTAACGCAGCATTAAAACAAACAAACAAAAAAAAAACAAAAGAGAGGGGAGAGGCAGCAGGCTGCATAGCCATTTGGGGTCCTTGAGACATCAACAACTCTCCATTCCATTGTCAACAAACTTGAGCGATCGCATCTGAATTAGAGAGGAGACAGCATCGACATCTCAGATCACCAAAAACACTCCATGACCATGAGTGTGTCAGGATCCCAGACATTAGCTGAAAGACTGTTCCATAGCTTAGGAGTCACGTAGGGGAGGCACCTGCCACCGACTGTAGATTTTGTCATTCTCGGAAAGGAAAGAGGGCTTGCATTTTGTGATGTAAGAGGGTGGAGCAGGCTGTAAATGGCTAAGTGGTCACTCTGGTACAAGGAGGCTGGACCGTTAAGAGCCTTAGTATGTTCACACCTCCTTACATACTTGTAAGAACCCTAGCCGCAGCATTCTGATCCATCTGAAGCTTGTTTATATACATGGCAGGGCATCTAGCTAATAGTGCATTACAGCAATCTAAGCTAGATGTTATGAATGTATGAATTAACTTCTTGGCTTCACAGTTAAGAAACTGGAAATATCCTTGCTCAATTAATATGCATTCATTCAAACATATAAAAGACACATTTCACTAACTTACTATTCATAGTTTATCTAAATCACGTCAAAAACTCTTAAAGGTTTTTCTTTTCACCCAAATGCTCATTTACTAAAATGATGTAAAACTCAAACACTCGAAACTATATTAATTTAACCCGCCATTGACATGTTATCTGTGTCTTCAGTAAATTTCCAAACCAGTTTCTCACTAGTACAGTATCCTCTATGAGTACTGATGAGCAGTTTAATTTACACTTCACACTCAATTGCTCCCACAGGAAGTGGGCCGAAGTTCCAAAGATGACTACTGGTTACTATATAGTCGTTTTGCTTGGATTGGCCACAAAAGCACATTGATACAGTAAATTTCACATTTGCAGTTCTATCCCTAACTGACCTGTGAGATCACTGCTGAAAAAGCCCGAGAGTGTTTCGCTAACATCTTACGTATGCGACAGTCATACTACAGATGAATAACCTCCACTTCCTCAACGGGATATCACAGGACTGCTAGGGTATTTGCCTCATCAGCAAGAAAAAAACCCCACGATCAACATGACTTTTATTTCACGAGAAAAGAAAAAAAAACCTACTTTTTTTTCTAAAGTAAATCAGTCATTGTCCCCGTGACAGTCTGTCATGCTTGCCAGTGTGTGATAACCACGAAGTGTTAGCGGTTGTTAGGACACTGACCATTGCCAAAACTCCACAGATTTGTATCTTTGTATCTTGTAGCTCCCATTCGGATGGTAGACATCATAACTGCCGTTGAACCACATCTTCAGCCACATCTTAATCACACTTCTGAGTGACTGTTAAGCGTATAGGCTACTTTAGGGGATGGGTGGGTAATAGTTTATTTCCTCTTTCTTGTCACATGAATGGCTTGTATAGAAAGCTGTTCAAACAGTTTCCAAAACTGCTCGTTAGCGATATGTAACATTTTAAACGTTACATTAATGATGTTTAAAGCTCACTGTTTAAGCAAGCTCTGCATTGTCAAATTAAAACGACGATAGTTTTTAAACTGTACCTACAAAAGTAAACTTTCAAGATTCACGTTGCCTATATAATGATAGTGTCACGGGACATTTAACGTGTATTTTAGGCATCGACGGTTTAAACTTTAGTTCTTCCTTAAAATATCATCGCTGATAACAAAATTCTCCTTTCTTTTCTTGGAACAGGATAAGCGCCCCCCAACAACACTTTCGTTTGTAGTGAAACAAGACCATTAAGCACCGTCGTATCATTGCGGTAACATGAGTTGAACCTTATTTGTTGTTCAAAGTTTCCGTTGACTTTCCTTTCAAAGGTCCTTCAATTATTAGCGCGACGGTCGGATTTCCACATCCTATAACCAGGCCAGCTGAAGTTTTGCATGCTTGCAACATCATTTATCGAGGGATGGCCGATTTGTGATTCAACTTCCCTAACCAACATAATTTAGTTTCGTTTCTGGTGCTTCATGAGGGGACGCAGCTGCGTTCAGGTCACCATTTGCAAGTCACCTGCCATCCGTGTTCACGACGACACATCACTCACATAGGATTAACAGGGCTTCAACAAGGACGGAACAGTCAAAATGAGAAGTGGATTTATACTGGTAGTTGTAGCCGTCCTGGCAACGGGTAAGTTTTTTCGAACTAATTTGGCATTTAGACATAGCTGTGGAAAAACATGTAAGGCCTAGCAGTTTTGCAAAGGAGTGGCAGTTTCCTAAATTTTAGCATACTTTTAGGCATTTTTTCCTTCCAAGCCACAGAGAGTCGTATATACGACATTTTGTGTTGAAACTTTGCGCATTGTTCCAGAAATTTGTAGTGTCGATTCCTGAACAAAAATGATCAATGTCAGTGGATGTTGTATGATGTTAAAGTTTCGGTTTGCGAGGAGAAGGTCGGGCAGTGTGCCAGTGCCGTACAACTGTAGGCTTTCTGCAAAAAAAAAAAAAAAAGACAGCGGTGTTTCCCTCGGAGAAGTGAAAAGAAACTGTATAGCCTTGTTTAAATCTGACTCTGTGAACTATCCCCTCCATTCTTCCCTGTCAATTACAGTTATTTACATAACGTGGTTTAGCGTTTGCGGGAGCAAAATCTAATGTTTCGCTGTTGTTTGCCGACTTCAAATAATACCGAGTGCGTAAAAATTTAGGAATATTTGCCATGTTAAACCAACTTCTCTTTTCCACTCTCTTAACTGCAATCCCCTCGTGACACTCGAGGTGCGGATCTACTAGGATGACAGGGTGTTTTGCACTTCCTTAAATTATGAGCGCTTGCTCAAATGCATTCGCTGCTTTGTCGAACCATTGAGCGATCAATATAGAGAAGAATCGAATACCTAACTTGTTCAGCTGTCTGAAATTATTATTATTATTATTATTGTTGTTGTTGTTGTTGTTGTTGTTAATAGGAGAACTTTTGAAAAGTTGCTGAAAACCAACTGACTGCAGAATTGCATTGGTTAAAGCGTGTCTTTCATGTTTGGAATCAAATTTCCCTTTCTCGATCCACAGGCAAAACTGCTCTCTATTGTTTTGTTTTGTTTTTTTGGTTTGTTTGTTTGTTTTTCACATTCTCTCTCTCTCTCTCTCTCGCTCCCTCTCTCTCTCTCTCTCTCTCTCTCATAATGAGTAAGAGTGTGTGTGAGAATGTGTGTGTGCGCGCGCGCTAGCTTTGCATCAGCATCCCACCAGGGCTTGGGTTGGTGTTCACCAAATGAAAGATCCTGTTGTTTCGTTAAAAGAAGAGCAGGAAACAAGACGTGTTTTAACGTCTCGTAACTAACCGATATATAGCCTATTACAGTGAACGACAATCTTAAATTTGTCCACATTGTCTGCCTTTCTACCTGTTTTAAATTATCACCAACTCTCTTTCCTTAGCACTCACATCAGCTGAAAGTATTGACAATGATAATGGAAAGCCACCCGCAAGTTTGGCCCCACCTTCTCCATTTTCCAATTCATCAACCACAGCAAAACCTACGCCAACCACAGCAAAAACTACGACAACTACGGCAAAAACAACAACCACGGCAAAATCTACAACCACGGCAAAAACTACGACAACTACGGCAAAAACAACAACCACGGCAAAATCTACAACCACGGAAAAACCTACGACAACTACGGCAAAAAGCACGACAACTACGGCAAAAAGTACTACAACGACAGCAAACAGTACGACAACCACGGCAAACAGTACGACAACCACGGCAAAAAGTACGACAACGACAACAGCAAAAACAACAACCACGGCAAAAACTACAACTACAGGGGCCCCAACTCCTGCCCCTAAGGACTTGAGAGGAAATTACACTGTCCATGATCAAAAAAACCACCTTTGTGTCATGGTTTACGCAGCCCTTAAGATTCGGGTTAACAACTCCCAGGTGATTATTTTCATTTTACCAGAAAAGATTATCTTAAATTTGGTTTGATTAAAATAAATGCCCTTGCTTTGATTTGCCAGTGTTAAACAAAAGGAGTTTTTGCAATTACACAGCACAAGCAACTTGGAGAGAGAGAGAGAGAGAGGGAGAGAAAGAGAAAGATGTTTTTAATTTTACAGTTTCAATAACTACAAGGATTTTTTTACCACTTGCAAACAAGTGCTTAAAGAGAAAAAAAGCAATAACTTCATCACAATCGGTGGCCAAGTACCAAGAAGTCTCGCATCATGCAGTCACTTTAGACTTATCAACATCACATTATAAACAGCGGAAGAGCTTTTGGAAATATTTTGTTTTCGGTGTTAAAGTGTCTTTCTAAAAACATATTCTCTCTCTGAAGCATCTTTTAAAATCTCTGCACTCCTTTATAACCATGACAAATTGTTTTGTCGTTGTAGGGTAATGGTGAATTTGTCATTCAGCCCAATAAAACAAAATCTGCTGGTGAATGCATGGAACCCAAGGCCTCCCTAAACGTTACATTCGCGGAAGGATACATCCTGATGAAGTTCACCAGGGTAAGGAGCTGTGCTAGGGGAAAAAACAGTCTGACGCGTCCTGGATTCATGCAACCGTGTGTTAAAAGCTGCAGGAATTGAGGTCGTGTTGATATTATCAAACTTAACTGCACATGATAAATCGTATGGAGTGAAAGAAACGGAATGCATTTGTCTTAGAAATGTGTTATACTCAGAACGTCCCAGTGCTTGTCTCTCGTTTAATGTATACAAAAATACACATGTACATTTTATTCCTAATTAATGTTATGGGTGTAACCAATGAAAGCTCAGTAGTCTTGTTTGTTAATGATGTAACTCCAAACAAATGAAAGGAACATTGTCCTACTTTGTTGTTAGCAAGGATTACGTTTTTGTTTTTTTTTTAAACTGTTCTGACTTGTTCTTGACTTTCTGGTTGTACCAACATGTGGCTTAAATCACTTCCTGATCACGAGTTCTCCACTTCCTCTACCTCAGCAGAGTCAGGTTCATCGCATGACCCTCAATACAGAAGTCCTGTTTTTGTTTTGTTTTTTTTGTATTTTGTTTCTTGTTTTGTTTTTTGTCATTCCCTCCGTTCTTCTTCAAACATATACACGTGGCGACTGAAACAAACAATAGACAAAATAATACAAAAGTAGCAAGAGTTTTAGATTTAAGTCCAGTAGGTATCAACTGAGGCTTTTACTATGCAAACCAGTTAACTGCTGGCCCGATTGAGTTTTTTCATGTTGTGAAAAGGACAGTGAAATGCATAGCCACAGAGCACAGGAAAAAAACCCAACCAAACAAACAAACAAACAAACTGAAAAAGAAACCAAAAGTTTAGCGCAAATCTTTGCTTAGTTTAAAACCAACAGCTCCAGACATGTAGGGTTGTGGTGAGGCTTGCTAGAGTTGTAAAAAGGAACTTTTGAAACGAGTGAGGCAGTCGTTTATTTGAATGCTATAATTTCAGGTTCTTACTTTATTTATATCTCCCTAGTAACAATATAGATTCTAACAGACATATAATTAGACATATTTGAAACAAAATATTGTGATTATAGTTTTATAATCCTCTTCAAGGTTTTTATTAGGTGTGTAATTTCTACAGTTGTTGTGAAATGTTTGTTTAGCAGGAAAGTGAAATCTAACTGAATGAGTTGCTACAGATGAGGTTTGTGACGTTGTTCAGGGTTGTGAGCTTTCTTAAACTTCTTTTTTTTTTTTTTTGGTGTGAATCAGATTTCCTGTAATGCAACGCCTCCTCTTAGCAGCTATGTGAATGTTTCTCCTCATACATTTCTCTCTCTCTCTCTCTCTCTCTCTCTCTCTTGCTCTCTCTCTCTCGCTCTCTCTCTCCTGCTCTCTCCTTTTTTTTTTCAGAGTGATAAAACAAAGATTGTGTATCTGAACGCTTTGGACATTAGCGTTACTGCCAATTTCAAGAAAGGAGGTACTACCACACAACCTGATGTTTTCACATCATAATCAGAATGCTTAAAAACCATTCTCTTTTACACAACCACATCTCGTATCATAACGTTTCATCTGTTATGTGGGACTTTGGACTTCCCTTTTAACTCTGACCCATGTGGTTTTTAGTACCCTCTGATATACAGGCTTCATAAACAAACATTTGATCTGGCGAGTTCAGCAGTAAGTGCTGTTCGAGTAACCCAGTTGTGCGTGTTGTTTAGTTTTATGATGATGCTTTGACCTTCGATCAGCAGCAAGAGACGCTGTGTAAATAAAACAGTAATGCAGACAGACTGGTTGAGCAAAACATAGTCCGGTAAAGTCAATTCAGTTGATCTTACTGTTGTTATGAGAAACATATGTATGCTTGTTTTTTTTTTTAACAAGGCCAGAATAATGTTGAAAGGACAGACAGTTGATGCGATCCAGATTATCCAGTTTTGTTACGTTCACAGTACTCCGATTCATCAGTGCAGGAAGAGGTCTCTGTTTGAAAAGAGTGATTTTCCATGAACTCGCTGCACATGGTTCTGAGAATGTGAACACCCCCCCCCCCCCCCCCAGAAAACAATACCTCTCTACCTCTCATACCGTCTCAAAGAGAAGAGAAAACAAACAAACCAACAAAAATTCACATGTGATTGACAGTTAGAGTTTCTGTATTCTCGTCTCAGTAAGAAATATTATGTTCAACAGTCGTATGGTCCCATGGTCCCATATGGTGTTTCATCTGTTTGCTTAGGGACACTTCAACAGCATATTAAAATATTCATATATACATAACTAATAAGGTACATGAGGTATTTATATACACATAAGTAGTAAGTACATAAATGTAAATCATAATGCAACTGCTGATACAAACGAAATGTGGAGAGGAACCATCATGCCGTTTTTGCTATTGCAGAACAGACCGTGAAAAGCAAAAATGACTCAGTGACACTGTTCAACACCACGGTGGGTCACTCCTATTCCTGCAAGGACGAGTCTGTCTTCATGGGTGATGGGGTCTATGTGGAGTTCTCCCAGAGCCAGCTACAGGCCTTTAACTTTACCAGAGGATACGAGTTTGGCAAGGGTAAGTGCATGTTTGCATACTCATTTCCATCTTACAGCGCCAACATAACAACCGCCAGCATTTCTGCTCTCTATAGAATTTAAGAGTAGGGCTGAATTTCCTTTTTTTAAATTTTATTTTATTTTTGGTTTGGATTTTTCTCTGTTTTTACTTTGCTGTTTGTAATAATAACCATACCAGTGATAACTTAATGTGTAAGTGTTTCATGAGTTTATTTTGTTCTTTGCAGGTGTGTATCTTTATGCTGTGTTCCCATATTGCTTGATATAACAAATGGGTTATTACTCTTGCTGTAACTGTGTCAGTGGAGTATTACTTGTTTTATTAGACAGCAGTTACATCATTAGTACTGACAGTCATTCTGATAGAACTGGTATATACAGACAAACCGAGAGCTCATGTAGAAGGGACTTCTTGTATTTAAAACAGGACTTTTATTTGGTTATTAAATTGGTTTTAAATTGGCTTTTATTTGGTTATTAAATCATAACCATTTACTCATAAAGACAAATGTATGGGATTGGAGGACAGCTTTGCCCGCATTGGTCAAACACACTGTTGTCCAAAACACACACACACACACACACATTCTCTCTGTTTTTGGTTTAAACACCACACAGTATCAACTCCCATGACCTTAAACACTCTGAACTTAACTGCTATATTCACATGCTTTCAGAACTCTACATATGACTCACTCAGGTTGCTTGGCACCGCGTCATTGGTCTAATTCTTCTGTGCTGTAGAGAGCAGTTAATCCACTCATCTAGTGCCATCTTGTGACCAATTAGTGCTTGGCACCTAGTATTACAGCTACACACACACACGACAAGGAATTAATCCATACTCTGTTTTTTGTCTTTCTCCTCACGCTGCAGCCGACCTGTGCAAAGCAGACCAGCCAAACTACACTGTGGCCATTGCAGTGGGTGTGGTTCTTCTCATTCTCATCTTCATCGTGGTTGTCGCGTACCTGATCAGTAGGAGAAGAAGATCGGATGGATATCAGTCTCTCTGAAGCCCCCCTACCAAAGAGAATGTCCATCTGTACCTTAGTAAAAATAATTGTTATTGGAGGATAAAGAATGTTGTTTTGAAAGGCATGGTGGGTACTAAAGGCTTTACACAAAGGCTGCTGCCTTCCTGTGTCAATTCAGTTTCAGTTCAGTCAAAACAAGGAACGAGAAAGCGAGAAATCACTTCAGTTGTTTTTGAATTCCGCCCACTGTTCACATTAAGGTTTTTCCAGTGCAAGAGCTGATGTCAGTCTCCGCTGCTTTTCTAAACTGACTGAGCTGAAAATGAATTGACCCCCCCAAGAAAACATTTAACTCTGAAAACTTCCCTTTTCATTTCAGAACTAGCTTCTCTTACTGTAACCAATCCAGTTTGTATAGCGACTAACAAGCATTTTTACAAAGATACTATTTTTACAGAGCACCATCAAAGCAAAATACACATTTAGATTTAGAAACTAATTGGCTATTCACTCGAATCACACCAAGGTGAAACTGACTGCGTAACGCAATATTAATTATCTACTTTTGATGCTGTTGGGGCCACCAGCTGTTGAGGACTTAGTCTAAATGCTTTCTCTCTCTCTCTCTCTCTCTCTCTCTCTCTCTTTTTTTGTTATTGCAGAGTAGTGCCTTAAAAAAACATTATTCCACCCAAAAGTACATTTAGTTTAGATATCTACAGGAACATTTGTTTTGGTTGTGAATATCCCATTTGAAAAAGCACTTTAACCTCTGGTTGAAAAGTTTAATAAACAATCTTAAAAGGGAAAATATAATTTGTTTACAGGGAATATTGAGGGTTATCATTTCCTTGTGGTTGAAAAAAAAACCCTTTTAGATTAAAGAGATTTTATTTTATTATACTTATGGACATTAAGTGATTATAAGAGTAATTATAAGAGGGAAAATATACACTGAAATGTGATTAAAGGGAATGTAATAAAGGTTGTGGGTTTTTTTTTTTTTTTTTGGTAAATGTGGAAACTGATGACTAATATG
The DNA here is from genome assembly GCF_902362185.1 of Chanos chanos. NCBI lineage: Eukaryota > Metazoa > Chordata > Actinopteri > Gonorynchiformes > Chanidae > Chanos > Chanos chanos. The sequence goes on along the minus strand of NC_044501.1, from coordinate 27,461,695 downwards.
TGGCATGATCATCTAGAGCCAAATAATGTCTATGAATAAGGGAAAGAAAGCCATTGTTAGAACAGAGTACAGACCATCACTCTCCATAGAGTTGTGTTGTAGGCTATATTTACTGTTTTTTTCCAAAATCTGTTTATTTAAACATGTTATTGTAATACATGTGTAAGATCAGGGGGAAAGGGCAGTAGCGCAGTGCTCAGCTGTAAGCTTGATAAATCATAACTGTCACGTATTTCGCCATTTTTTTTTTGTATTTTCCAAAGTAACTGTTCTTAGGAGTTAATATGTCACTTAACAACCCACATACTGAATCTTACCCAAATTTACTCTCTGTGTAATGACGTCATAACCTGCAAACTGAATCATGAATATGAGGTGTCCCACTCCGCACTGACAGAATGCTTCTAGAAATTTCTCCCTTGCTTGTTTGCTCTTGAATATTTGTATTTGCCAAATTTTAAAACAAGTGGGAAAATATGCTGACTGACTGTTAGATTTTTAGGCCTACTTCTGTGTTTGATCATTCTTACTGTGTGTTTTTGTATACATTATGTTGATTGAATAAAAAATATAATGTTCCATTTGGAATATCAGTCTATTTTAGTGGGCAGCTGTGGTCTAGAGGTTAGAGGACTGGGCTTGTGACCGAAGGGTCGCTGGTTTGGTTTCCAGGACCAACAACCAAAGTTGTGAGCCCTTGGACAAGGCACTTAACTTGGGTCACGAGCATGAGCTTCAAGTCCCATAATTAGCATAATCAATGAGTCTTTTACGTTTTTCTGATGAAGTGGTCTACTTGTGAACAGTGAACTGATTAACTGACTTGTGTACTGGAACCTTGTAACCAGTCTCTCGAGTTAGTAACCCCCGACTAACTAGAATCACTGCTCTTTTGCATTGTCCAACATGGTCAGCATAGTCAATGAGTCGTTCGGGTCTGAACGAGCCATTTTCACTGAGAATTTGTCAACAGTACATAGACTCAGAGATTACTACGGTCCAGGTCACCATTGACAATGACGACACTGAGCCGTTTTAATGTGCCGGACAGTGGGAGGGGCTTGGGGTGTCCTGTCAGCCCAGCCAGAGGTTAGTTGCTGTCATGAATGTATTGCTGATGCAGTTTTGTGATAGGCTTCTTCATGGATGGATGATAATGATTAGGAGAGTTAGTAGCTGACCAGCTCGCATTTTGGGGACGTAATACAAACAAATCTTTTTGAGTCCTGATTCAGTATGCTCTGTACAGCTCAAAGGTTCTCTCAGAAAGATTCGTTCGTTCACGTACTGTACATCACTGATTCACACACTCATTCACATTCACATTTACGCGCTTTCTACAACAAAACCACGGATGATACAGAAAGCGCTCTCAAACTCTACAAAGCGATTTAACGCCAATTTAGTGCAGCCTGTAATTTGAGATACTTGGTGGCGCTGACAAATTTCTTTACAAAATATTACGCCATTCATATACCGTTATGTAGCATAAATGTCACGATTTACACATAATTTATTTGCACATAATGTACACAGACCACATTACGAGTTCCTTTGTTTGCCAGATGGAATATGGCAACTTCGTAACATCTGAACTAACACAGTCTGCCAGCGCTTCACCATATTTCACGAACAAAGTGGTTTAGACTATTTCTGTAATTCAGCATTATTGGACATCATACTGGTTTACTGGGTTATGCATTGCATAATAGTCAACAATTAATGTTTTGCATTATTATAGACGGTAATCTGTATTTTCAGCAATTTAGTGATATTCAGATAACGAAATGAAACTGTAAAGTACTTTGCGAAAACCCGACACATTCGGTCATTAATTCGTGCAGATATCCCACACAAGAATGTCTGATTACGCAATGCTTGGGTGCACTGCGTTTTAGTTACAAAGAGGGCAAGTCCCTTTCCTTTCTCCAAATTTGTGCACAGTTACGGTTATTGGGCAAAAAATCGCACTGTCTGTCCCTATGCTAAACAATACACGAGAAGCAGGCCTATCTGTGAATATGACTGAAAATCTATAGAGACCCACACAGAGACATAAAATATGACGTTTTATGCATCCTGTTTTCCTGTCTTTTTCTTTTTTTTCTTGAGGCGTGGGACTTCAGAACCACGATCTATGGAGAAGTGGGCGGTGAAAAGTGTTCTATAAACATCTGGCCGTAGAACGTCGACGTGTAGGCCTAATACACGAATATATGCAAATACATATGTCCAGGAGGGGTATTGTTTGGAATCAGGGACAGTAACAATACAGAACAGTTGAATTTGGAAGCAAAGGTTTCAAAAGTTTAGAGTTGAAAATTGCTCGCTGTGCACAGATACACGAATAGGCTACAGAAAAAAGAGGGCGTCTTCTGTCCTGAAAACGAGGTTCTTGTGAATGTTTGGACTTCCAGCAGTATACAGAAAATCGCTAAGCCTCTCTGATACGCGAGGATGTCAGGTAAAACTTCATCACTTGATTACGATTGTTAATTCTCTTTTTCACTTCCTACCAAAATCGGTAAACTCGGTAGCCTGCTTGATTTGAGTCTATATGGACTGATAACGTCTACATGAAGGACCGTTTAGGGCTCGTTTCAAATGATACACGAATGTTTCAGTAATAAGTCAAACACTTGCGCATTTAAGGTTGATTCTTTAGCTATGGTCATTTCTGTGTCCTGGAAGAAATAAGAAAAACAAAACAAAAATTCTACATTTTTATTTTTGTCACACTTACTTCACACTAAGAGGAACTTATAAAAAATAAACAATAGCTTAGTCATTAATTTTATTGTATAATAAGAGGCCTTTTATGCGTGTTTTTTTACTATAGCCTATTGCCCTTGTCCCTAAGCCGGACTTTGGACCTTGAACCCTGCTTCATGTTGAATTTAATATTGAAACAATACAAATTAGACATTAATGCTTATTTTAATTAAATATATTACTTATTGTAATATTTATTCACATTTTCTTGTATTTTTCCATAAAAAGAACCCCTGTCCTTTGGGTTCACTGTCATTTCCACCACACTGTACAAAATAGAATTCTGGGATCATGTAGGGTTTGTAGGCTGTACTTGGTAACAGTAACAACAGCCACTCAACAGGGGAGCACATGGCTGGAGAAAGAGTGACCTCCATAGGGTGTAGTAAAAAGAGGAAATATCAAGGTAAATATGAATTACATTGAGAGTATGTTTATTGGGTGTCATGTCCAAACAGCTCATATTTCATATGAATATAAAAACAACTGGACCAATTTCATCTGATATTGTGTATTTTGTGTATATTTAATGCTAACTCTAAAACTGACATTAGCAGATTAACATATCAGGCAATTTTGAAAGAAATATGACAAATTGTCATTTCCACAACAGTCATTTCCACCACTGTGTTCATTGTGATTCTTGATGTTTGAATGAGATTTCAAAAATATATATATTATTTAACATTAACAATAATTTAACCATATTATTTTATAAAAAAAGTTAGGTTTTCTAAAATTCTTCAGGCCAAAATGGACCATAGTTGAAGAGTTACCCATACACATGAAAGTGATTTTGCAAACATCATTCTTTATAAAGTTAAGTACTCTTTAACTCCAGTTTAGGAGTATGGTACAAACCATGGTTCTGTTCTTGAAGACAGAAGAACTATAGACATGGTAAATTATGTGCAGCCCCCCCCCCCCCCCCCCTCTTTGTCTGTGTGTGTGTGTGTGTGTGTGTGTGTGTGTGTGTATGTGCATATATGTATATATAATTTACTTATTTATGTTTTTTGTCAGTGATGAGATGTTGTTTTTCTGCTAGACCCAATCGAATCTGGGACCAGTGACGTAGTTCCACCAGCTGATGGTCCCCAGAACCCAAGTTCGGGGACACCGCTTGTGGAAGTGACGTTTCAGAAAACCGAGCATAAACACAAGTATCTGGAAGCGGAGCCTAAAATCCTAGGGGTGGGTTCTAAGTGAGATTTAATTTGAAGATTAACATGAAGGAACCTGGTTCACTGTTCATCATAGCCTTTCTATGATCACGTGGTACTAACAGGTGTGCTGATTAGCAGTGCGGTTAAGTCAAAGAAAGTGTGCATGTGTAGTAAGCCTTTATGCTGTCAAATGCTTTGAGATCTCGCTTTAACACCACCCATTCCCTTTAATATCATCACACATCATTTGTCTTTCCAATCGTTTTTTTGTTTGTTTGTTTGTTTGTTTGTTTTTAAAAGAAGCTATTATATGCATTCAAATTATTGTTGATAACCAGTGGAAAGAATACAGTATAGAAAGACTAAGAGTGCAAAAAAGGAATAGAGATACGAACGAATAAACAGATTGATGAATAGTAAATAACTTTGGAAATGAAAAAAAAAACTTCATGGGTCTGTAGGTCTTGAGCTATTTATTTACTTCAGGTATTGATGTTCTGCCATTTTCAAAAGAAAAAGCCACACTGGGGTTGGAATTTAGTTTCCTAAAAGAAAAGCAGAAGCCCATTCTTACTAAGTGACTGTTAATCCTAGAAACCAGGCATATAGCATCGTGACTGACAGCTTGCTTATCCATTACACCGACGTGACAGTGACAGTAACTGATTGATAGTTATCATGCTTTAAGTCCCGCCCACTTTTGTTTTTGCTTTCACATAAAAGAAGAGAAATGAACGTGAATAAATATTAAAATAAATATTAATAATGTATTAGCACTATGTGAACAAAAGAACATATGCACAGCTAAATAACCAATTAAACATAAAAACACATGTACAATAAAAAAATACATCTCTACAAACATACCCTCGAACACTTAGTTTATTCCATAAGCAGCCCCCCCCCCCCCCATTCAATTTCTTAACTATTTAATTACTACATTCATATATCACACTTGAGTCTTCCGTATCACACAGCAAACAACCATAAGATTATGAGTCACAGTACTCATAGTTTGGGTGTTGATAGTATTGATTCAGGACTGTTTTCAGTTTGTAATGACTAAAAAGTCATGTGTCAAATATCTACTGAAGTGTAAAGGCAATGCTGACTCTTTTTGTCTCCCCTCCTCTTCAGATTACTCAGATTATGCTGAGTGTCTTTCAGATTCTCTCGACATCCTCATCCTATTCCTGGCTCTTAAACGTTGCAAGCCCTTTGTTGTCCATACCTGTGAGTTCTCTTCAAAACACACACACAGTAAATCTTTACAATATTGTGGGAAAATACACACACACACACACACACACACACGCACACACGCTAAAACTTAGTTGCACCAACAGGAAATAGATAAGTTCAAATAAGAATGCAAGTGGAATGAATTTCATGTTTTTTTATTTCAAAACCAAACCTTTTATAGAAATGCATTTAGAAACAAGCAAACAAAAAGAGATTCATATGAATAGATTCATATGGAATTCAGATTCAGTGCGAACGTGCAGAATTTGAATGGCTGTACACAGCTCCAGCATTCCTGAAGTCACCCCAGACTGGGACCCCAGGCTTTACAGTTGACTAAGTCAACAGTTTCTCTACAGTGACTAAATAATTTTATTTCACCTACTGCTTTGTAAAGTGACACATTTAGTTACAGACCACGGTGCAGTAACCATGGCCTTAAAATACATCCACATATGATTAAGGTGTCACTTCCCCATTTTGAAGATACACAGAGATAAGCTCTGTATAAAACACATTACCATCATGTTCTGTGTGAAATTACTCTACGCAGTCTTTATTTCTATAATTTTATACAATTATAATATATAATTTTAAATATATATATACTCTTCTAAAATATGTATAAAAATTGGATTGGTTCTGAAACATACTGGTGTGAGAGCAGACTGATTTTCCGTAACTTAAATCTTATAATTGCACGCTTTGTTTAGTTCATGAATAGCTAATGTCATAGTTTTCACACAGCATTTGAATTCAGTTTTGGGAGCCACTGCCCATATTCACACCAACAAAAGTCTTTGTTGCTAACGAGGCAGCTGAATTCAGCATGTAGGTGCAAAGCTAGAATTAAAAAATGTTGGTATCTGGTTCCCCTCGGATATGAGAGATGCTGCTGCTATATTAGACAGTTAAGCATCAAAAAAGAAAAGTGTTTTTTTTTTTGTTTGTTTTTTTAAATTTCACAGTATTTTTAAATCTCTTGGTTCCTCTCTGTAGGTAATCATAGCTGGAAGTGTGACGTTGGCTGCTCAGAATTTGCATCTTCCAACGGTAAAGCTCTTTCCGGACCCTGCATCAGAGGAGATAGTGAAATGGAAATTTGATAACAGGCCAGCTGTTACAACTCATGTCAAGGCCTGACAATGCATATCAAATCTATGGCACCTGACACTACACCAGCATGACATGGGAAGGCTTTAGCACCCAGAGCTACACTGGATAGAAGTTATTGTTTGAACTCAAAGCATTTATTTGTGTGTGACGCTGTGCAAATCACAAATACTTGGGTGAAATGAAGATTGTTTAGAGGTCATTCAGGGCTCAGACTGGAAAGTGTGGGAAACTGTTTGTGAAAGCAGAAACGGAGGAAAATGACAAAAACAGATGATCAAATGCTGATAAGAACGTCATTTCTAACATTGTTCCTTCCATCCTTACCTCCGAAACCCTTCAAAAACAGTATTCTTAATATATTCCTTCAAATTTCTGATAAGCTAAAATTCCAGTTCACTGTTGATTTTCTGTAGATTTTTACTTTTGCATACATCCTTTTCTCTGAAGATCAAGGCCTGTTTGGCGATGCAAGTTCTGGCATGTGTTGCATCTGTGTTCAACTTCCTGCTCAGTACCATGGAATTATCCGAAGGTTTTGCAAGCCATATTTGCTGGATGCATGAAAACGGCACTGAAGTCAAAGTTTGCAGATGGGTAACGGTGAGTCTGTTTCGTCGTGGGCTCTCAATATACAAAACCACTTGCCTCTCTCTCGCAGTACGGAGGTGAATTCATTCTCTTTGAGTTCAATCCAGTTTAAAAGGGGTGCTTTTAAGCTTTCGTTAGACTCTAGTTTTGTAGCTGTAGCTTAGAGGTTGTTCATACTTTGAGGTCTGAAACTTTCTCACACCTGCTCTCGTTTTCTTTCACAGTCGGTGGCTGACCACCTAGTCGCTGGAGAGATGCTTGTTCTTGCGGCTCAGATTGCTATTTCTGCCACAGTGGCTGCCTACTGTTGTAAAGTAGTGCAGTGCTGTTCTCCAAGGGCTCACATGGTAAGACTCAATATACAGCAGAGTTCCACGTGTTCCACGAGTTCCAAGGACGTGTGTAAGGAATGAAGAAAGTGCAGCTCGAAATTAAAGATGAATTTGTTTATGGCAACCTCAGACAATAAACTCCTGCTCACTTGAGGAAATTAAAAGAATACTCAGTTTCAAGATAGATTCAAACATTGGCTCCAGAGTATGGCAACTACTTTTATTCTCTGTCTTGGAGAAAACTTCTTGCTTATCCGCATGCAACCAGGCCATAGCAATTAGCCCAAACTCCCTCTAAAAAGACCATACGGTTTATGGAGCAAGACTCAGCTCAACACTTCATTGTCAGGAAACTAAAAAAAGGTGTATAAAAAAAATGACACCTGTGAGGTAAGGGTATGTATGTTTTTGTTTTGTCTTTCAGCCCGTGATCACAGTTACTGTACCCCCTGCTCCGCAATGAAAAAGAGATGGGGAGGTTGTAAGACGGTACTGAAGAACACTGACAAAGACAAGAGGTGAAGAAATGTAGCCAAACATCATCTACCCATGATTTACCTACCTGCATACACTTATTAACCATCACTATCAGCAAGTCATATGTCATACAATAATGTTGTATTTCCATTTTTACATGTCATTTTTACATATTTACTCTTGAATGGAAATATACAAATATAATCAATTTATTATAGAACATTAAATTAGAAATGAATGTCGTATTTACCATAACTTTGTTCTATCTTAAAAATTAGTATTCCTGAAATGAAATGAGATGTTGTGTTCTAATTTTGATGTACACAAGTCAAGTTATTGGCTTCTTACGGCTCACTAACCACTTCATGCTAATGTAACACGTACCCTCCCAAGGCAATGAAGCTGTGCTTTTACAGAGATAGACAGGGAAAAAAACTCTAAATCAGTCTGTTAGAGGGTAAAGCAGATGAAAGTTGAGCAGAAGAGGTTTGGATGTTCTTCCACTGAGAAATTTGGATTTATACACCCAGTTTGGTTTGTTTTAAAGACTTTTCTTTTGGAATCTAAAATTTACTGCACAACGTCCTTGAAAACCTTGGACATATCCATCACATGAATGAAAATATTTTGCTTGGACATGCAATGAGCTTTCAGCACAGATGCATCAAAGTTATGCTTCAAATATAACTTCATCTGATGCCTGTTGTTACGGTGCACTGAATAGACAGTGAATAATTCCCTCTGCCAAAATCCCCAGTTTTTTAGAGTGAAATGTGGTGATATACTTTGAAATTTCTGGGTGGGAGGACACCTAGACTGCTGCTGTTTTCAGTCACAACTGGCCTTGTTTTGGTACGCACTGAATTTAATACAGTGGAATTACATATATGAAATATACTACGGGAAAAAAAACCTTCTAATCTAATGTTTACTGTCAGTATATGAAAAACTGACAGTATGTCAGTGTTTTATTGTTACATTCATCATCACATTTATTACCACAATTAAAATACTTAATATTAAAATACTGATGATTTTTTATAGCCGAGCTTGGTTTCCTCTTTGTCATTGCTTTATGCACTGAGTATCTTGCAGTGTTGCACTGAAGTCAAAGACAGACTGTCTGAATCCAAACGTCAGGTTGCAGCTTTGCCAGCTCTTCAGCTTTCTTGAACAAACAGCCTTAAGGTCCATTCGAGACAGGGGTTAGAGCATCTTAGAGCTCAAATTGGCCATGATTATTAAAAGTCATTTAAAAAAGTATTAACATGTCTGTGGATGAGAAAGCTGGCCAGTACATCAGAGAGCAGCTGTGATTGGTCAGGTCTGGTCAGAGTTGGAGCTCATCTGTCCAGTGGCTCTGTAAAACAGGTGGGATAGCAAAAACACAAAAAGTCAATCCAAGTGAGGTCCACAGCAAAATCCAAAGAAATCCTATTTTCTCTTCCAAATATCAGGGCCTCTGAGAGAATTAGTCTGCTAAATGCGGTGTCTTAGACGGTCTGCGCTCCTGATTGTCTGAGTGGGGCACTCTCTCCTCATCATAAGACAACAGCTCACAGGAAATAAAAGACAAATGGCCTTTTACTGTTCTGGCATGGCCCTGACGTTTCTGCAGCATTACTGGTCTACTTTTGTACTTGTTGTGTCAGTGATACAAATAACACACAAATTTAAACCGGCGGAAACTTACTTGAGGCGAGGATGGTGAGGAGATTTCCTCTAGGTCGCCATAGCAGCCGTTTTTATGACGAATCAGACTTCCCCAGAGCACTGACTGATGGCACCCAGGACACTCCCCTTCCACAGGGAGGAGTTGGCTCGGCTCTAATTTCAGAAAATGTTTGGCCAAGCAAATAAGGTGGCAGGTCATTTTGCAGGAGGGCTGGAAGCAGCACAGTTTTTCTGCCGGCTGAAAATAAAGACACAAATTAAAGTCCACCTCTGGGCGGATACCTTGCTCTAAACTACAAAACAGTGAAGTCTGAAAGAACAGAGGTACCCTATTAAACAAACCTAATTTCTACCTTTTCTTAATGGTGCTCCATGGAATTCCAGCAAACCTATCACTGTTTAGAGAGCTGAGAAACCCAGCTGAAAATGTACAGTTAGTTTTTTTTAATCATGACATTCTTTTTCACAACTTTAAGACATATCAGGGAACCACTTATCTGTGCTCACTTGAGCATGCCTGGACAGTGTAAGGGTTACTATGACAACAGCTGGGTACGGTGTGGAGACTCTGTTCAGTAGTCTGTGATTTTTTGTTGTTGGTTCTACATCCCTTTTTAAAAAAAGAAAACTGGGCAGTTGCATTGGCTTACCCTCACAGGTTCATGACAGAGTAAGCACCTAGCTGACTCTCTTTCCTCCCTCTCACAAGGCTCTGACTCAGGCAGCGGTTGTTGCTTTTTCTTGGCTCGTACGCAGCCAAAAGCAAGGGGCATATGTAACGGAGGCTCAAGGCCAGGCGCGAAGTCCAGCTTGTACTCTTGTTTGAGCCAGCGTAAGGTGAGAGGCAGCCTGCTCCATGGCGCCACCCGCAGCATGTGAGAGACAACACGCCAGTGGAACTCTAAGCTGGACTCACGGCGTGAACGCCGGGACACGTGGGAGAGACGCCGGGAGGAGTGAGGATGCTGCCAGGCCCACTCAAACTGGAGAGGAGGTGAGGGAGGGAATGAGGAAGGGAGGGAGAGAGGAAGTCATTTCTTCATTCAAAAGGCAAATATCAGACCAAAAGTATAAAGTTACGTTCCAATAAAGAAATGTGTCTTTTTCAAAACAGCCCTAAAACAAACAGACAAGCAAATTAGCAAACAAAAAAAAACCTAACAATGTTTGAAGTGGATGGTGGCACTGTCATTTTGTAAACAACATGTAGCTTGAGAATGTGTCAAGAAGGTTGACAACATGAGTGAAAAATGCTGGTTTGAGAAGACAGAACATGTGTGCTTCCTGCATATGTTGATGAGTTACACTAACATCACTTATTTGTGGGACGAAGAGTGTGTCACTGAAACGAGGATACACTGTGTGAATACCATACACTTACCCTGAGAGCTGCAATATCAGAGGGAAAGCCGTGGATTATAAGAACCATCTCCCTGCATGAAACATTAAGTTCAATACGCTGTCAGCTAGCTGCATTTGAAACGCGAACTATCTAAAGTTCTTGTTTTATGTATTGTCTTACTACAGAATAATATTTTGGTCAGAATACCTACCAAGGTCCTCTGCCGCTGGTCCTTTTGGCCCCTCCGCGGTGTCGCCCAGCGTTGTGTTGTCCAATGCGCCGCTCGGGGTTCACTGTGAATCCGATGTAAATCCTGCCTTTAAATTTGGGATTGGTGCAATACAGCATGTACACCCCAAAGAAGCTTTCCACTTCCACAACCATCGCTACTGTCAAAGACAAACTACCGTCTGTACGTACCACCGGTGCGTTCGTTGAATTCGCATATTGAGCTTGACATTAAACTTCAGTTGCAAACAACAGAAAAACAGGCCAAAACCTTATTTAGCCCGAAGTTTAATGTCCTCCCGATAATACATCGGGACTACTCTTTACCAGCATCTTAAAATAAAGTTTCCTCAATCTGAAAATGTTGTGTGCTTTAAATAAATTTCAAATTCGGGGTCCTCGACATGGGTAGCTTTGTTTTGGTTTAACATATCAATGTTCCCGCACGTTTTCAGGTAAAATAAAAGAGATACTTTTACACAATTTTAGGCTAATAAATACTCTTAATTAAATATGTATTCAGGGCTACCCGACATACTTTTCAAAATAATTTAGACATGAACTGTCTTATTTTGTGATTTATTTATTCATTTATTGTCAACAGGCAAACAGAGAGACAGCCTTTAACTTACGGACGTCAATGGTTGGTTGCTTTAATTCCCGCCCTCTTTAAATGAAATGAGATTGTATTGGTCAAATTTATCTTTGAGTGTAGTGCTCATATTTTTAGGAGATACAATTGGATGTATCTAATGACAATTAAATCTGGAGTTCCACCTACCGCTATGCACCCGGCAGAGTGTAAAGGCTGAGAAATTTTCTTTTGCACAGCAAAATATAGTGGCCAGAATTTAGTCAAGAAGGAGAACATAATCGTCACTTTGATTTGTATCAGACGAAATGTCTATCACAACAGACCTCATTCGTGAAAAACTGATTAAGGAGATTGGAGCGGTACATGTGGTAAGTAGCTGCTCGTTTGCACATGTTGACGTTCACGAAACCAATACACCACAAAAAACCGAAGGTGTGGGCGAGGGAACGGTAATTAATGTTTACAAGAAAAGGGGCTGTTAGGAAAGTTTTAGCAGTATTTCTTAGGAAAGTAGAACAAGTTACTCTCGTTCTGCTTTCAGGGAAATTCTGCGTCATTTGACTCAAATTAATTGTCCCACTGATGACAATTTTAGATATCTTAGAGATATCTAGAGGTATATACCTTAGAGATTTTTTCAACATCGATGGTTTTCATCGCCAGGCAGGTCAACTCTGTTTTGCAAACTGACTACATGTCCTACCTAAACTCATATGTTAATTTATTCGATTTTCTCTATTTTTAGGAAGTAGAGGATACATCCCCTAACAGATGCGCTGCTAGCTTCAAGGTTCTTATAGTGTCACCGCAGTTTGAGGGAAAACCGCTGTTGCAACGACACAGGTAAAGCAGAGGAATTCATTAATCAACGCTAGGAAAACAAAACAAAACAAAAAATCCCCTCATACAATTATGTAAAAACATCAAAAAGCAAACAATATTTTAATAGTTTATATTAAATCCCCTCCAGTTATCCTTATTGTGCTCTAAATTATTTGCTTCAGCAGTAGAGTAAGGCAGAACGCTTGCCCTCCCCTTATCTATGGTTCTGATGAAGTAGCTGACATAACAAATCTGGCTGTAGGCCAAAGATCGATGCTGGTGCAGAAGACAGTTATGTTGGAGAACAGAGGAGCCGTGTGGAAGAATAATGCTGGTGGAGAGGACAGAGATGTGGCCACCATTAGAAAGGAAACAGACTGGAAAGATCCACAAACGGAGTTAATGTGACGTTTTATGTCTTTTTTTTTTTCAGGATGGTGAATAACTGTCTGGCAGAGGAGCTGAAAGAGATCCACGCTTTTGAGCAGAAGACGCTAACGCCAGAGCAGTGGGAAAAACAGAAATCACAATAGCAAAGACATTCTTTCTCTCTCTCTCTCTCTCTCTCTCTCACACACACACACACACACAAACACACACATACACTCACTCACTCTTATACATCTTTATGCATTGAAACCAAGTGATAGAATGTCTCCATTACACCCATCTACTGACTTCTCTATGAGAATATGAAGCTGTAGTTGAAAATCCACTGATCTAATCGCTGACTGCATTCTGTCCCTGTTATAAACCTTGAAAGATAAACTAATAAATGCAAACTGGGTCTCATGGAACACAGAATCTCGGTAAGGTGACCAAACTGCCTTCTGTCTTATGTTCAGTTTGCATCAGTGCTCGTTGTAACCCCTTTCCCTGTTTTCGCATCCATTCGTTTGGTTGGTTGTTCACTTTGAGGCTTAGATTTTTTTAATATATATACTGTTACAGTCATGACGTCATTAATAGGTAAGTGACTGTAAGATGGACATAAATAGAAAAAAAAAGACAGCATAGGGTTTTCTTAGTGATCTCTAGCCCTAGCAAGACATAAAGCTGTTCTTGCTCTTTCAGTCCTGCACTGATACACTCACAAAATATCACAGTATAAGTGACAGAGCGCACTGGTAAATTTTGATTCATTGTAATAACATCATAGAGAAAAAATGTGTTAATGAAAACAGGCCCAAATGTGAGCAATAGTAAATAACCCTAACCCTAACTCTAACCTTTAAGAAGGGGAACCTTTGACTTATGAGTTCCAGAAACACTCCATCCTGCATAGCTGAACAACACACTCTACAACAGGCATGTTGGAAAAACAAACGTGTATACATCCGGAAACACCTGATTGTTTATGTTTATGAAGTTCAGTATGACTTACACGTTTCAACTCCTTACCAGGCGTGGGCAGAGCAAGTGTGGTTACACACCTCAAGCCTGCACACACATGAAATATACATTTTGTTATTAACTTGATATTACAATACTCAAAGACCAAAATCTTAAGGCAATTTTAACCTCTAAAGTGACTGCTCAATTTGATGTTATGCTGCTACACCAGGCCAACATGATAGACTGCAGGGCTATCTACTGCCGGGCTATCTACTGTGTCACATCTATAAGAGTATCAATAGACAGCCGGCCTATCTACTGTGCCACATCTATAAGATTGTCAGTAGACTGCCGGGCTATCTACTGTGTCACATCTATAAGATTGTCAGTAGACTGCCGGGCTATCTACTGTGTCACATCTATAAGATTGTCAGTAGACTGCCGGCCTATCTACTGTGCCACATCTATAAGATTGTCAGTAGACTGCCGGCCTATCTACTGTGCCACATCTATAAGATTGTCAGTAGACTGCCGGCCTATCTACTGTTCTACATATATAATTACTCTGAGGACATATTTTGAAAGGTTATTTATTGCTGTTAGTTATCAGGCTATACCTAAGGACCAGGTCTAGTGAATAAACAATCGAGGTTGATTTTGTTGGACTGTTATTGTGATTGGCCAACTTATAACTGTACTGGACTAATTACAGCTTCACTGTAAAAGTGGTGGGAAGAAATGGTGCTGTTTTGATTTAGGTGCAAACCAAATGGGGCTCAGGAAAGGAGACCAAACCACCTCAGTCTAAGTTATAAAGGGCTGAAGTGAAATCCCCTCCCAGGCACTATGTGGGTCAGAAATGTTTATTTTACTGTAAGTTGTAATTAAATGCAATTTCTATTCTTTTTTGTAATAAAAATATTTGGCATGTATCTAGTATGTGATGCCCTTTAAAAAAAAAAAATGAAAATGCTGTCATCCAGAATAGGTAAACTGGTGTGCGATTCAAAAATTGTAGTATCGCTCGCGTGTGACTTCTGCGCTGGTGTGGTCAAAGTGGTAGCACGCACAGGCCACATAGCACCTAAGTATAACATTTTATATCTGATAACATTAATTCTCTTCTAAATTAGCTGTTCTAAAAAAAGTGGCTATCACGTCGCCACGAAAAATTTCATTAATGTTATAATTATTCAGTTATTATTATAATTGTTAGATTATAAGTTTCTTATGTACGATTTGCAGTTGTTTTAGAATGCACAAATGTGCCCGCATTTTTGTTCTCAAGGGGAAAACATGTGGCTTGGCCACCAGCACTTCACTTCGCGTCAGTGTCATTTTGTTTGTTCGTTTTGGTCCTGTGGTAACCTTTACTGTGACGCTTCTTATTTTCAGTTTTGGTTAGTGAAGGCGGTGCTCGCTAGGAAGTTTAAAGCACTCAGTCTTTGCTTAAACTTGCTTCGAGAAGAATGGAGAAAATTTCTTTAATGCTGAAAGTGTCACAGGTCTTTATAAGAGAGAAATTACGCAGCAGCAGAACGGGGCAAAAGCGTTTAACCGGCGGTTTCTCTCTGTCGGACACTGAGAGCAAACAGCGTGGAACAAATGGTGTAGGACAGACAGGTAAGAGTCCATTTCTGTAACTTTATTACTATTGGTAACACCAAAGGCTGAAGCCCAGAACATATCAGTGATAGCAGGAAACGTTTCGTCGATGTGTAAAATTACGTTGTCTGTCTGTTTAACTTTGTTTTAAAAAATCTCGAAAGCTACTCTCTGACTTAGTGTTTGACATTTAACACGGCAGATGTACTTGTAGGAATTTCCGTGACAGCGTACATTAGTTGCGGCATCTTAAAATGAAATCCATTCGATAAAATCTCAACTAACAAAAGCTTACTTTCAACTATGCATTCCAGCGTCACTAAACTTTTCCCATTAATGGACAAGCATGTTTGACGGACTTGTTTGACAGGCACATGTACCTCTTAAACAACTGCCTTTTTAAAGCGTGAAGAAAGAGAGGGTACGATAGGTATCGTGGAGCTGAGACTCGAAGACCTTAAAGATACTCATAGCCACCTAACAGCGAATGTAAATCATTATTGTAAACGAGCACAATATAATCCACACAGTTATGAGTGGCCTTGATTCTGTGGAATTGTAACTATTTTTGATGGTATGTTAATTCATGTATCTCTTGCATGTTGTGTTGTACTGTGTACATCTAGGAACAAACATCTATTCTCACAATCCTTGTGGACACATTGTCAGATCCTCATATGTCGTCTGCATGGTCAACCAGTGCCTCAGAGCAGTGCGTCAGCAGTTCATTCATTCATTTATTCTTTTATTTATTCATTTATTCATGTAAAGTTACTCATTGCTCTCTGTCTCTTGCCGTAGAGGAATCTGGATTTTAGCTGCCCAGTATGTGGGGAGACATGGGACTGGGTACTGGTCAGGTCGTTGATCCAGCTCTCTCCTGCCCAAATGGCCATTTTGGACAAGCAAGTCGACAACCTCGTCCAAGACCTGCCGGAGTTCTACAAGAAGGTCAGGCAATGCTGTGGCTTCAGAAGCTTCTCTGCTGTTGTCTTTCCGTAATTGTTGTGATGTGCATACATCATACGTCAACGCAGAAATTGTCAATCACCAAACAACCGACTGACCAATCAATCAATCAGTCAGTCAATCAGTCAATAAATCAGTCAATCAGTTTGTAAGCAGACAAACTTGTCTTAACCTGAATGTAGCGAGGGATGAAAACCTTACAGTTGTACATGACGTGGTGACTGTGAAAGCACATGTTTTATTCATACGGAAAAGAGAGTGTGTGTAAGAGAGTGTGTGTAATGTGTGTTGAGGCTGGGTGTTATACCCACACGGCGTTGCTCGCCGCGGGCTTTTACAGCTGTGTGCATTTATCAGACGGTATCTGAAGCGATCATGCAGAGCGCTGGGGCGGGAGGCCCTCTTTTCTAAACCGAATCATTTTACGCCGAATGAACTGATTGGTTCTGATTAATAAACTGACTGCCCGCTGTGCCCCTGAAGCGTGCTGATTTAGTCACTCAAGACGCGCAAAATAAACCCAGTATTCGATACTGGGTATGCTAAGGAGTATTCACTGAAATTCATGTTAAACGCTTCGGCGGTTCAGTCTTGTTTGGCGATTTAAAACTAAAAACAGAGTATGTTTGGAGGGTTCGAGCAGAGATGGGAATCTTAACTACAAACATTACTTAACTGCATTTAAATATGAAATACAGAAGTGTTAATGTTAGAATAAAACTGCTCGGAGGTTCTTCAGATGTCGTGCATGTGCAATATGTCGATTCGATTAAATTCAAGTAACATCAAATACATAGTTAGGTCTGGATATAATATGTTTAATCTGTGGTATTGTCCAGATATACCAAGCTTCCTTTGATGTCTGAATATAAAACAATATCACACAAATAGCAGATCTGCAGTCACATGACTCATGACTAGCCCTGTCCTCACCCCTGTGAAGTACATCCAGTGATAAATGTTGTCTGTCCTTTGTTTTGGTATTAATGTTGATCTGACGTCATCAAACACATTTTTAAGATTGACAGAAAATTAACTGTGATAATTTCATTTACCTTCAGTGAGTGTTTCCGTGATATACAGGCTGTAATATTATCTTTTTTGATTTAGTGTATTCAGATTGAAACTCCTTTCTCTGCTGATGCTGAATAGCAGAGATAATGAGGCTGCAAACCACAAAACCATGTGGATATGCTGATTGTTGCTGCCATATTCTGTTTCTCACTAGTACTTTTGATGACTTTTTGGTCTAGGGGTATGATTCTCGCTTAGGGTGCGAGAGGTCCTGGGTTCAAATCCCGGACGAGCCCATTTAATTTCTGTGCTTTTCGTATACATTTTTGTACTGTTTACATGTTTGTTTGTTTTCTCAGTTATAAACCCAAAATCACGCCATTAACAGTAATGCTTTCTTTGCTCTGTCACACAGTGCCCAGTTTGCTGTTCTATCCTGCGCCGGCCTGTGGATGGTTCCGGTCGCCCATGCCTGCTCTCCAGCTGCTCCCACTGCACCCAGATCCATCACTTCTGCTGGGCATGCCAAGCCCCCTGGGTCTTCCCTAACGCAGCTGCCTCTGGACAGTGCAGTAACCGCTCCTGCCACCTAGTGGCCACGCTGCTGTCCTGCGGGAGGGTGACTGACACTGATAGCATTGTGTTGGGATGCCCGCTGTTCCGGGCCTGCCCGCGGTGCCACACTCTGATCACGCACACGGAAGGCTGCAAGTACGTCGCCTGCCCCCAGTGTGCACACACCTTCTGCTTCATCTGCCTGGAGACCAAAGACGACTGCTTAGTGAATGGAGATTACCACGCTCCATTCTGTGTGAAACCACGAGCTGAGAGACAGCGATTTGTGACTTTTTAGGTCAAATTCTTTCTTTTTTTTTTTTTTTTTGATAAATTAGGACTGAGTTTTGCACTACTTCCTGAACAGCACCAAAAGAGCACTTGCTGTTTTCTCTCTCTCTTTCTGTGTTTTTTTTTAAGTAAATGTTTACAAATATAACTGATCAAATACTACAGGTATTTGTATTTAAATTCAACCTTCAGCTTAAGTCTCAGCTAAGCTAACTAACTCAAGAGTCATATTTAAAGCTGCCTAGGGATTGCTAGCGGAGAAGTTTAGTGTAGACAGACACAATAGCATTTGTGATCTCAGAATGGGTAACAAAATATGTTAAATGACTGGAACAAATGAACAAACAAGAAGGAATTGAAGAAGATCTTAAGAGGTCAGTTACACTGACTTCCTCATGACCAACAGTTTAATGTAGTTTTTTATGTTGAATAAAAAAAAACTGTCATACACACCATGACCGCCCACCAGGTTTCCTGTTACAGAACATCTGAGTCACTGCTTCACCAAGAAAACAAAAACAAAAACAAAACAACAAGAAAAAGCTCACTTTTCTGCTTTTCATCACTGTGAGAGAGTGATAGAGAGAGAGAGTAAAGGAGACAGACGGGTGGTGGAGGGGAGAAGGAGTAAAGTAGTGAGTAGAGAGAGAGTAAAGGAGACAGACAGGTGGTGGAGGGGAGAAGGAGTAAAGTAGTGAGTAG
Source organism: Chanos chanos (assembly GCF_902362185.1). NCBI lineage: Eukaryota > Metazoa > Chordata > Actinopteri > Gonorynchiformes > Chanidae > Chanos > Chanos chanos. Next base: position 27,442,870 of record NC_044501.1, on the reverse strand, counting down.
AGAGAGAGAGTAAAGGAGACAGACGGGTGGTGGAGGGGAAAAGGAGTAAAGTAGTGAGTAGAGAGAGTAAAGGAGACAGACGGGTGGTGGAGGGGAGAAAGAGTAAAGTAGTGAGTAGAGAGAGTAAAGGAGACAGACAGGTGGTGGAGGGGAGAAGGAGTAAAGTAGTGAGTAGAGAGAGTAAAGGAGACAGACAGGTGGTGGAGGGGAGAAGGAGTAAAGTAGTGAGTAGAGAGAGTAAAGGAGACAGACGGGTGGTGGAGGGGAGAAGGAGTAAAGTAGTGAGTAGAGAGAGTAAAGGAGACAGACAGGTGGTGGAGGGGAAAAGGAGTAAAGTAGTGAGTAGAGAGAGAGAGTAAAGGAGACAGACGGGTGGTGGAGGGGAAAAGGAGTAAAGTAGTGAGTAGAGAGAGTAAAGGAGACAGACGGGTGGTGGAGGGGAAAAGGAGTAAAGTAGTGAGTAGAGAGAGTAAAGGAGACAGACAGGTGGTGGAGGGGAAAAGGAGTAGTGAGTAGAGAGAGTAAAGGAGACAGACATGTGGTGGAGGGGAGAAGGAGTAAAGTAGTGAGTAGAGAGAGAGAGTAAAGGAGACAGACGGGTGGTGGAGGGGAAAAGGAGTAAAGTAGTGAGTAGAGAGAGAGTAAAGGAGACAGACGGGTGGTGGAGGGGAAAAGGAGTAAAGTAGTGAGTAGAGAGAGTAAAGGAGACAGACAGGTGGTGGAGGGGAGAAGGAGTAAAGTAGTGAGTAGAGAGAGAGAGTAAAGGAGACAGACGGGTGGTGGAGGGGAAAAGGAGTAAAGTAGTGAGTAGAGAGAGTAAAGGAGACAGACAGGTGGTGGAGGGGAGAAGGAGTAAAGTAGTGAGTAGAGAGAGTAAAGGAGACAGACAGGTGGTGGAGGGGAGAAGGAGTAAAGTAGTGAGTAGAGGGAAAGAGTAAAGGAGACAGACGGGTGGTGGAGGGGAAAAGGAGTAAAGTAGTGAGTAGAGAGAGTAAAGGAGACAGACAGGTGGTGGATGGGAAAAGGAGTAAAGTAGTGAGTAGAGAGAGTAAAGGAGACAGACAGGTGGTGGAGGGGAGAAGGAGTAAAGTAGTGAGTAGAGAGAGTAAAGGAGACAGACAGGTGGTGGAGGGGAGAAGGAGTAAAGTAGTGAGTAGAGGGAAAGAGTAAAGGAGACAGACGGGTGGTGGAGGGGAAAAGGAGTAAAGTAGTGAGTAGAGAGAGAGTAAAGGAGACAGACGGGTGGTGGAGTGGAAAAGGAGTGAAGTAGTGAGTAGAGAGAGAGAGAGTAAAGGAGACAGACAGGTGGTGGAGGGGAGAGGGAGCGAGGGAACAAATGGAGAGAGAAAGAGTGCAGTGCCACCCAGTCTCAGGATTATTTCCACCACTTTCCCTCTCATACACCTCCTACCATGTGGAAAACAGGACTCAGCGTGGGAGAGGACCAGAGGTGGTGTGTGTGTGTGTGTGTGTGTGTGTGTGTGTGCGGGTGTGCGGGGGGGGGAGTTGACTGCTACACATCTGTTTCCACTGAGGACCCACTTTTAACGCCATGCAGTGACAGAGAATGGGTGGGTGGGTACTCAAGAGTGTTTCACCTCTCCAGATAAACACACACACACACACACACACACACACACACACAGAGCATAGAGCAGAGATGCACCAAAATATGTGGAGACCAAAAAGCAGTCTTGCCTTGCAGCGACGCAGCACATAAGAGTGTATTACATAATACATAATGTGCCATAACATGCAAAGGTAATTCACACATAAACCTTAAACCAAGGCTGTGTTTAACCACTGAAAAAATCTTTCAGCACTCAGGTTAGCCCATCCTTCACATTGCCAGAAATCATGTCTCATACACTCGCAGGAAAACACATCACTCGCGTCAACGGCAAGCGGCATTTTTCTGGAGGGTTTTAGTGCCATACATTTCTCAAAGAACGTTAACCAATTTTTACACATATACACAACATTTTGCAAAAATGTCTCATAATATCTCACGCATCTTAAGGTGTGATAGCGTTTTTACATTTAAAAACCACAAATGTCCATGAAAAATGAGGAGAGAAATAAGAGATTTTGATTAAAAATTGAACTAGGTCAAGAAGTGAACATCACAAAAGCCGAGCAAATGACATTCTGACAACCGACACTTTGAGAGAGAAGCTGGAAACTGGACGGGAGGGATTTTCTCCGGGTTAATCTAAAATGAAGCAGTGTTTTATGGCCACACAACTAATGGTTACTATTAATAGTAGTATTTAACTGAGAACTAGAGCTGAACATTAGAGCAATGAAACAAGTCAAAGTCACAAATGGTGGGTTTGAGAAGGAGTGTCACAGTCTGGGGGAGACCGGTGGCCGTTCAGCGGTTAGGCAGGCTCTCAAACGTGGAAAATTGGGAGGTGAACAAGACACACCCTATCAGTTAGATTGTAATGTAAGCTAGACTACCTCAGAGAGAAAGAGAGAGACCAAGAGACAGATGTATTTCCAAGATACAGACATATTCAAGTACAACAAATACTTACTGATATTTGAATGTTACTGACTGAAAATTCATCTAGAAAACATCTGTGGCCATGCCTCATTAAACACATATCCACCCAAGGCTCTGAAACAGCTTTATGAATGTTAGTGTAAAGATCCATGGATGCGGTATATACAAACAAGACAAAATATGAAGCCACACCTAAAATCAGAGTCATTTTTATCATGAATGTTTGTTTGAAATGATTTCTGGGCTGTTTTAGCCTTTAAGTGGATGAAATTCTGTACATCATTGGCACAGACAAGAACCAAATTGCTATGTCAAGACAAGTAAAAAAAAAAAAAAAAAGCTTTCATTTTAAACGCTTCATTAAAATACCACAGCTTCAAAGTTACTAATGTCATTGTTGCATAAGGCTATGGTTTTGTTGCTACAGGAGGGCCTGCTTGTTTTTTGTTTTTTGCATTTTTATTTTAAAGTAAGTCTTGATCTTATCGCTTTCATCTTTTTAATGGTTTTAATCATGGAAAATAAACAGGTCTCATCCTAATGAGCAGGGAACAGGCATGTAAACAACTGTTGCTAAGCGACAAAACAAGATTATCACTAACAATGACTACATCACATGCAATTTTTTTTTTTAAAATATTGCATTTACAAGAGATTCTGGTTTCCAAAAGATATATTCTCAATACATCAGGTAGTGTGAAATGGAGAGGCATCAAAATATGCTTACATTTGGTTACATTTTATCTAGGGAAAGCACTGGAGTCAGTGATCTATCAAGAAGCTCAGAAAATGATGGAACAGAAGATAGCGATTCCATTTTTCAGTTTAAGCTTAGCCTGTTGGGACACTCGTTTCGGAACGGCTTGAAGGTCATGTCATGCGCTTTGCGGTTGAAGTACATGTACTAAAACACTACTCAATCCAAATCCGTAGATCATTCCAGAAATCCTAACCGAGATCTGGCCACAAGAAAAATGTCCCTTAGACATCACACTGCAGAATGATCAGGCCTCAGAGAAGTTATATGCCTTCGTTTGCAGACACATCTAACATAGCTTGGAGTTCGCTCGGCTCGTATCCCAGCAGTCCTTGCAGGTTGCAGACGAAACGGTAGACGTAGCGTTTGCCGGCTGTCTTCTGGATGATGTTCTTGTCGTAATAGTAACGAAGACCCCTGCTCAGCTTCTCGTAGTTCATCTTGGGTTTGTTTTTACGACGGCCCCACAGCTGGGCGACCTGAAGGGGCAGGACGAGAGACAGGACTCAGGGCCGCTGGCTTAGCTTAACTTTCAAATGGTAGAAAGGAGTTGGCATGCAATTTAGAGAGGTACTCAGAAAACAAACAAACAAATAAACAAAACAAGATGTTTGGAGTCAAAAATGGTGTGGTCATGAAAAAAAAAAAGCAAAACATGAGATGTCTGAAGACCCAAGTGGTGCATATAAAGTGGTGCATACAAAAATGTACAGTTATACAACGTGGGATGTCCACTGACTAAAATCTTTAGTAATTACTAAAAATTACTTCTTACTAAAGTAATTTCTAATTACAAAAGTAATTTCTTAATGTCAACATTTATCATATTTTTAATGGATTTTTTCTCACTAATATTTTAAATGTCAAATGCATATTATTATAACGTATCGAGCAATTTAATCCAATCTTTAAGTGTGATTTTATAATTGAATATTTGCATACGGATCATTATTAGAATTGTTCACCAAAGAAAACTTTTAAAACATGACTTTTAGCAGTGTATTTAAATGGATAGTAAAATGGATAGTAAAGCTATCAATGCTAAAATGCTACAAATTTTACTTCCAACTTCATTTCCTACACTGGTTTATATCTCTATGTTGATTGGCTGGTTACCTCATCAGGGTCAGTCAGTTTGAACTCCCAACCATTCCCAGTCCAGCTTATGAATGACTGAAAGCTCCGGTCAGTGAGAAGTTCCAACAGGAACTGCCAAAGCTGAATTGGTCCACTTCCTTTTAGACAAAACATAAATAGCACTTAGTACTAATTTGTAACAGTAATATCATATAAAAATATAAATATTATTTATATTTAGATTACAATTTATAATTCATAGGCATACTTCACATCATTTTATGTCATTTTTTTATTTAAAAAATACAAATACTTAGAAACCCATGGTGTCCACTCAAGCCAGTCACCATGGCAACTTAACTGTCATTGTCTGTGGTTAGGAAACAGGTGCCAGCACAACTTACTCAAGTTCCAGCCAGTCAAGTTGTGTGTGTGTGTGTGTGTGTGAATATATATATATATATAGCAGCAATCAAATTGCAAATGACTTGATAGAGGTCTTTAGAAGACTAGTTAGAATAATGGTCTGATACGACCGCTCTGAAACAATGCTGCCAAGCAGAAATATACACACTCAGGTTGTTCTCTCTTTGATTTCATACAGTTAAAGCTAGCTTGCCTGTGTAGCCAGCGAGAACAGATGCTGGGAGCATTGCACTCTCTAAGTTGGCTTTCTCCCCCATATACTCTTTAAAGGTCCTGTGGGGGAGGGGCTCTTCAGACACTGGCTCCTCCCACTCCTGATACTCCGCCTCCGACATGGAACCAGCCAATGAGCTGTGCGTGGCAACCTCAGACTCCTCAGAGCACAACGACCCTTTCCCAGTAACACAGTCTAGAACCATGGGGACAAACAAGGAGAATATCTAGTTAATACGTTCACGTGAAAGAGTGGTTTTGTCATGAAAAGAGTCATAATAGAGGCACACTAGGCATTTAGGCAAAATGAATCATATTCTAACATTCAGCCGCCTGTGATCACTATAGATACAGCCAGATCTATAGCAGCTTTCTGTCTGTTTCTCGTCTTCGCTCTGTCTGACAATTGTTCTTTGACCTCTGATCATTACAAAAACAAAACAATCATGTGAGAACCAGCGAGAACCAGTGAGAACGTTGAGAAGAATTTCTATGTCACACTTTTTTCTGCTGCTGTTTCAGAACACCCTTTAAATTCCATTCATTTAGGCTTCATTTAAATGGTCTTCTTCTTAAAAGAGATTAGAACTAATAATTCTTAAGTGTTTCTTTACAACAAGAAAGCAAAAACCAAGAGAAAAAATGACAGAGAAAATTTTCCTGTGAATCTCACCGTTGCTGGCAAACTCACGCAGAGATACAGCGGATGACTGTTTCCTTAAAACTTCCTCCTGTTTTGTCAGTGAGCAGTTTTGTCGTGGCGGAGCTGCAGGCTCAGGTGGGTGAAGCTGGGCCGAATCGTAAGGGTTGTGATGTGAAAACGACCTATAGCAAGACCTCTCTACGTACTGAGCATGCCCAGTGTAGCTTTCTGGGAGACATAAAGAGAATTTGGAATTCAGAATTGTGTAATAACTATAGCAACTGTGCTTTAATATAGTCGCTATAATGTACGTCTATGTGATTTTATGGGTTTAATAAATGTGTTATAAGCGTCTAGTGAATTTACCCATGCTCAGATGTGACTGGCAAAGTGGCGAGGATGCACAGACAACCAGTGGAATGGCACGCTCATATTCATTCTCTGAAATACACACACACACACACACACGCACATACACAGATAACGCTTATCACAGTGTGGTCCATTATATCAAATCCTAATGCTATGCCGCTAATATTCCAGTGCAGCTACATGGCTTTACATTGTAGTAAAGTAAATATGTCATTTGAAAGACTTTCTTTGTGATGTATCTTTGCACTTTACCTTTGCGCATAGTCTCTAAGTGTTCCCACAGGATTTCCCCAGCGGTGCAGTCAGGGATGAGGTTTAGGAAGGTCTCTCTGTCCAGAGAACAGAGCTTGCTTCCGGGCATGTTTCTTAAATCTGTTCTCAGGCTCTGTAGGCCGAACTCTGCCTGGCACCAGTCCAACCAGTGATTAACTTCCCATTCTGACCACAGTTCCAGTTCTTTATAAAGCACAGAAGAGAAAAGGCAAAGGTACCATGTTTGTCCGTAACAGTTCACTGAAACATACACAGACCGCAGCACTGATAACGGCCTATATCAGGGCTGAGAACAGATTCAGACCAAATGATCTCACCATACCACACTAGCCTGCGGAGCAACTGATCTCTGCCCAAACTTGATAAACTTCTTCTTAACCATAATCTTCTAAAGAGGTGTTATCAACCACAGTGGTGCAGGCTTTTACCTGGCTGTTAAATTGCAGTGACTTAAATGTGTATTACAGTGAAACTTGTTGTATGTGTATTTATAGTGAAATGAACTTTTGTGTGTGTGTGTGTGTGTGTGTGTGTGTGTGTGTGTGTGTGTGAGTGTGTGTGTGTGTTTGTGTTACAGCGCAATAAATTTGGTGTGTGTGTGTGTGTGTGTCTGTCTGTATGTTACAGTGAAATAAATCTAATGTGCATATGTGTCGTGATACCTTGTGAAAAGTGGAGTCGACTCCTCTCCTGGGTGAAGCCGGAGAAGGAGGCGCGGACGGCCTGACTGAGGACCTCTTTACTGGTGGGGGTGAGGGGTGGCACCTCCAGGGTGTCTAACTCTGCTCCCCAAAGAACAGCCCAACGATGCACCGCGAGGAGACAAGAGAAAGAAACATGCTCTTTATTCATTAATCACTTTAACCTGACAATGGCCCAAAAATGTCAGGCCAGTCTGTAAGTGAAACTCATTCTCTAACTGGGACGCTCTGTTCACATTACAGCCTGGTGTCTCTTTTCCTGTCTGTTATTGTTCTGGATCTTAGAATGAAAAACCCTCAGTCTTAAAACAAAAGAGAGAAAGAAAAAAAAGAACATTTTTCTGGTTACCCAAATGCAAAAAGTTATTCAGTAATGTTTAATTTACTATGTGCTATATATTGCTTGATCAACACAAAGAGACTTTTAGACATAAATCAACATTAACATGATAGAAATATCTGTATAGTGAGCGTTTTGACACTTGCACTGGAAAGCAAGATGGAAGAGCCAATTTACATTTCACAGAGTCACTGCAATCCTTCCTGCATGAAAAAAACAATAACTAGATATATGAAGATTAAAACATGTAATTAATACATCTGACAAAAAGAATGAATAACAGGATCAATCAGTAAATAAATACTTTAAATGCCTCATAAAAAGCCTTGTCATTGCTGGAGATAGGAACGCAAATGTGAGAATGTTAAATGGCTAGCAGAGCTGCATAAATCTAAAAAAAACAAAAAAAAAAAACAAAAGAGAATAATGTAACTTTCAGTATGAAAGGCTTATCTTATGACCCCTGTGATGTACAAGGACAGACAGAATTTATCAGTTTTGTTAAACCTAACCGTTGGTTGCAAACAGCTAAAAGTTCTCCCTTTTCTCCATTTATAAGGCAAAATGTCATTTCAAAAATGACAGCTTTCTCTCATAGTCCTCCGGCCTTTCCTTACGGTACAAACACCCCGCATGTTTACACTGTATATCATTATTACACCAGTTTACACCACACTAAACAAGCTCACACTACCTACATCATAAACCCAAACACCACATCATCTGTACTATACATGTACAACTGCATCTGTTTTATTTATTTTTTAGATCATAATTTCATAAGAAGTGCGTAAATAACATTAATAGGTCTTTCCCAGTTCCATTAAGGCAAAGACGCATATGTGACTGAAATGACTGACACCTGATTAAATTACTCAGTCAGACCCAGTAAGAGCTGGACTCAGGTACCTCAACACTCACCTTAGCTTAACACACACTGTCTGTAGGGTACCATGACCAGACTGGGAAGCACAGTAATACTGACACACTGAGGAAAGAAAGAAAGAAAGAAAGAGAGAAAGAAAGAAAGAAAGAAAGAAAGAAAGAAAGAGAGAAAGAAAGAAAGAAAGAAAGAAAGAGAGAAAGAAAGAAAGAAAGAAAGAAAGAAAGAAAGAAAGAAAGAAAGAAAGAGAGGAAGGAAGAAATTAAGAAGGGGAGAAAGAAGGAAGGAAGGAAAGAGACAGACAGAAAGAAAGAAAGAAAGAAAGAAAGAAAGAAAGAAAAGAGACAAAGAGAAAAAACAAAGGAACAGTACCATGGCAGCTCCAGTCCATGTTGAACTCCATAGACAGATGGATGAGGTGGAGGAGAAGAGAGAGAGAAGATGAACGCAGTCAGAGAGGAGCATGGAGAGGAGAGGGGTTTTAATATAACAGGGCTGAAGGGGAGGGGTGATGGATACCTGTCAATCAAATGGACATTAGAGACAAACCACCAAGGACAGGACAAACAGTAACAGCCAATCCAAGTTCTGCCATCAATGAAAAAAAGAAGAAAAAGAAACAAATAACCATAAAACCACAATTTAAAAACACCTAAAATATCTGTAAATAAATCTCTGTAGATTAAAGACCAGTAAGGAATGATCTAATAATAGAACATTTGTCCCCATTCTAAACAAAATTTGTGACGTTTAGATGTTTATAGAATATTTTGGAGAGAGATTTGAAACATTTGGCAGTGACATTGTAAAACACGGCTCAGCTTCTTCCTGGCTGTGGAAGAAACCTTGCTGATCCGAGGAAAGCTTAGTTTAAATATCTGGAAAGAAAAAAACCTAAAAAACAATGAAGCAGGTATGCCATAAAAAGTTAAGCACTGACACATTACAGATACCTTCATCTGAACACTTACAAGATCTTATAACGGTTACCAAGTAACCAATCGTCCAATCAGCATTTCATTTTCCAACAATAAGGCAATTAGCACTTAAGCGTGCAATGGCAGGTATCCTAAAAGGAAAATACACACTAGTAAAATCAATACATCCAGAAAGTTATATAAAAAAAGTGGGTTGCTTCTTTGAATTTTCTATATTCCAAAGGTGAAATTTTAAAATACAGTATATTTCTCTGACAAAGAAGTTTTAATCGATTGCTTCTTCTAATGGGATTTATGTCAAATAGCTTCAGTGAGAAGACAGTCGTTTCTGTATTAACATGTCTTTCAATCGTATGTAAAAATATTTTGGAACAAGAAAAGTTTCAAGTGGATACTTAGAACTATGCTTCTAAAAAACACTTTTACAAATGAAAATGATTAAAGGCAAAATATTACAACATCAAGACTTTTCCAAAACACAGCCTATGTATATTTCTTCCCTGTCATCAAGGGAATGTTCAGAGACAACTGCTCCTTTCTTTGTTCCATACATGGCAGCGTTGTGTTTTAAGTGACAACAGACAACACTGTGTCTGTGTGGATTCTTCAAAAGCGTCCACCACTACAGGGAATGTGGCTGAGCAGGAACCCACATCCAGTGCCTTCAGTGTGCTTCCAGTGCCTTCAGTGTAGCTTAAAAATGCACCCAGAGTCTTCAGAACGCTCTGGGTCTGGTGCACCACATCGTTTGCTGTAATTAAACTGTCAACGTGGTGACAGATGCCTCAGTTATGAGAACCATTTGAACGAAGGTTCTGTTTCTGCACAGAGGTCGCCTTTAAAAGTTGGAGGTCTCACAAATAAGATCAAAGGTAGCGCAAGAAAAAAAACTGCATTACAACTGCATTCAATAATGTTGTAACTAGTACGAATGGCGCATGCGTTGGGCTTGCGTGCTTAACCAGCTCTGGAAAAAAGACATGAGACTATTTTTACGAGAGGTATATGAGGGGTATTTTAAAGAAATCTTTAGGATTCAGGTTTTTTGTGACCCTATTGTAGACCTTAAGAGACTAAGAGAGCAGACTCCAAGATGAAGTGTTAGGAGACTCAAGTTAAAGCAACAGTTTGTTTTATGAATAATTCCTAAAATTTAGATTTGACAGTGACCTCCTTCGTTTTTCATAAATGCAGTGTTAGTTTTTCAGCGCACTGTACACTGATGACTTTGTCTAGAACCATTTCTAGAGCCTAGAGTCATGACCGTTTGCAGTCCTCTAAAACCTCATCACCTAAACACCAAACAGTAAAAGCAAATAAAATACTGATTTCTTTCTTTCTTCTTTTTTCCTTAAACCCATTATGTTAACTAAATTATTCAGGGAGAGTGAGCAGAAAAGAAAACAGAACAGAAAAGGTAACATCTGGTGTTTGATCGCTTGATCCCCACAGAGATACACACAGAGACTTATAATACTGAGAGAAAATAAAAATTAAAAAATTAATCTCACATGGTGGTAATGGAGTGTGTGTGTGTATGTGTGGGGGTGGGGGATTATGGGAGTCAGTGTCCTGTGAATGAGTTCCTAAGCCTGGGCAGATGTGTGAATGTAACTGAGAAAAAAAGACATAGACACCATTCTGAGGGATAAGAGCATTCGATCCCACTCCCCGCTGTTTGGCGTTTTCTCTGAAACCGGCAGGAGGGAACCCCGCATGAAGCAAAGAGCCACCAAATACGATTTAAGGTGATTTGAGAGAGTGAACATATTTGAGCGTATGAATTAAGGAATTTGCCAATGTCTTAGGTTTCAAACACTGAAAGCTTTTTAATGCAATGAAAACATAACACACTGAACATTGGTTAATACGACTAGTCATAACAAAGAAAGATTATTCTTCAGAGATTATTGCGTTGCTGTTTTTTTCAGCCTGAAATGCAGTATGTCCCAAATAAAATATGTCCACAAAGTTGAAAAAAAAAAAGACATTTAAATCTGTATAAGCTTATTCTGAATAAGTTAAGGTTTCCAAAAAGAGAGAAGTCAAACCAAAAGGATTTGAGGTTCATGTGTAAAAAGCACTTAATAAATAAATGAAATATTGTTATGGACCACTGGTACGGCATGGAACCATTTAGCACTTTAATGACATTCAGAGAATCAGACCAAACAGCTGACTATATTCTCACATAAGAAACTGCCACATCTTTGATTTTCAGGTACCTAATGGTTTAAGCAAGACAGGTATCCAAATATAACCCCAACAGCTTGAGTGTTCAGCAGTGGTTTTGAGCCGGTTTTGATTAGCCCTTTACGTGTGTGTCATTGTGCACTCACTAGCCTCGTCTAACGAGCTCTACAACACGACAAACGCGTTCTAAGCGAAACACCACTAACACAACCGAACGGCGAAGCTGTCCAAAACCTGACACGGCCGTCCTCTTTTTAAAACATCTCTCCTCTTTCCCTGTTGTGGGATCTCTGGTGCAGCCGAAGGCCACCGCAGTTCCGGAACGTTTTCCCGCACTCTCCGCACACGTACGGCTTTTCCCCCGTGTGGATGCGGAAATGGCGTGTCAGCGCCCCCGAGTGGCGGAATCGGACGCCGCACACGGAGCAACTGTACGGACGTTCCCCTGTATGGATCCGCAGATGCGTTTTCAGGTTCTCCATGCGGTTGAAATCCCGCCCGCACTCCGTGCAGTGGTATGGACTCTGGCCGGGGGGGAACATCTGTCGTTTTGGGGTCCTGATGGATCCGGAGAAAGGGTTCTGGTTGGCTGGACCAGACCTGTGTTGTTGGCTGTGGTGCCTTTTTAAATCACTCTGTCTGTGGAAGGATTGGCCACAGATTTTACAGACATGCATGTTAGGAGTAAAGTTTGTCCGAATGTGAACATTGTAATGTTGAGGTGAGGGATGGGAGAGAGCAGTCCTGTCTCCTGATTGGCAGAGTCCTGGAAAAGGGGCGGGAAACACAGGAAGGCCTCCAATAGAGGAGCTTAAATCGGAGGTTTCTGAACAAAGAACAAAGAGAGAGCAAAGGTGAGGAACCAAACGGGCCAATTACATAATCTAAGTGTGAATATGCACATATTCTTTATGTTAAATAAATCTATATGACATTTATCATATTTCACAGAGCTTATTTTAAAACGTGGATACATTTTCTATTTTCCTGCATATTGTGGAAAACCACAGTAAGTTTGGCTATAGCTGCCATTCTCTTCTGTGATGAGTTCAATAGAAAACAAAAAAGCCATGACAGCCACTCGAAATACAAACAATATCGTCAATCTTCGACTTGTGTCTGGCTGAACGATGGAGCTTTATAAAGGCTTTTATAGCTAAAGCTCTCACAAAACATTTGCTGTTAATCTGTTAAACTCTGCAACTTTTTATTTTTTAATTCATTTGGTAGATGACACAGGCATTTGGTTATGAAACAGAGACACTTAAACAGATAACAAGCTGTTGGTGTACAATAGTGGTGTGCGATATATATTGTCTACGATAATATCGTAATTGTTGTTTTAACGATGCGAGAGCTGACATTAATGAGTATGTCACTCACTTTGCAAAAGCCAATCAAAAACACTCCTTGAGAGTCCATGCATTCACTGTGTCTTGTGGCTTGGTAGGACAGACTACCGCGCGTGTGCATTGAGAGTGCATGCAGTGTGCTAGCGCAGGCGTACATAGTCACCCCACCACAAGTTAAGCTAGCATAGCTGCCTAAAATGCGTGACTTAAGTGAAAAATGGGTGAACAAACAGCGCCAGGAGACAAAATACAGACACCACCAGCCTCGCAATCTGCGTCGTTAGTTTTAATCGCTAGACATGGATCATCCTCACTCGCATGGAGGTGGTTTGACTTTGAAAAGACAGATGTTGCTCAAAAGATGGCAATCTGCAAACTATGTCGGAAATGAGTTGCTGTTAAAGACAGGTCCACAATAAATAAGACCTGTTTTCCTTAAATATGTTGTATCCATTAATATCATTAGTAAGCAACAATTAATATCCTATTAACAAGAGTGAGCTAGTACAATATAAGACTTTTACAAACACATTTTGAAGGGTGCAAAATATCATCTACTTATCGTTAATTGATAAATTCCCAGAAATTATTGAGATATCATTTTTTGTCAATATCGCACACCCCTTGTATACAACCATCATTTTACCAACTCATTGGCTGGTATGAATGGTATCCATATACATTTTTCTTTAAGGCAGTTTCCAGTTTATATACAGTCACTAAAAAGGGTATGGTTGGCCTTCAGTCTTCCATTAACAGTTTTCAGTCATCGAAGACACAGAAACACACTGAGTGAACCTGTTCAGGGCCTGGACAGTTGTCAGTGTAAGAAGCGTAGTGTAGGTCTTTTACCCAGAGTGTGGCTATGTCCTGACAGTGTAGGTCTTTTACCCAGAGTGTGGCTATGTCCTGACAGTGTGTGTCTTTTACCCAGAGTGTGGCTATGTCCTGACAGTGTGTGTCTTTTACCCAGAGTGTGGCTATGTCCTGACAGTGCAGGTCTTTTACCCAAAGTGTGGCTATGTCCTGACAGTGTGTGTCTTTTACCCAGAGTGTGGCTATGTCCTGACAGTGTGTGTCTTTTACCCAGAGTGTGACTATGTCCTGACAGTGTAGGTCTTTTATCCAGAGTGTGACTATGTCCTGACAGTGTGTGTCTTTTATCCAGAGTGTGGCTATGTCCTGACAGTGTAGGTCTTTTATCCAGAGTGTGGCTATGTCCTGACAGTGTGTGTCTTTTACCCAGAGTGTAACTATGTCCTGACAGTGTGTGTCTTTTACGCAGAGTGTGGCTATGTCCTGGCAGTGTAGGTCTTTTACCCAGAGTGTGGCTATGTCCTGACAGTGTAGGTCTTCTACTCAGAGTGTGACTATGTCCTGACAGTGTGTGTCTTTTACCCAGAGTGTGACCATGTCCTAATAGTGTGTGTCTTTTACCCAGAGTGTGACTAGGTCCTGGCTGCTGTGGATCTGTCTCATTCTCCTTAGGCTGGGGGTCAGGTCTCCAGTCCTCCAGCATCTTCGACTGAGCCAGAGCAAGACTGTCTGACCCAAACTCATCGTCAGCTGCAGAGTCAAAACTACAGCCTGGACTGGGACCAGCCTCTGCTCCAGCACCTTGACCCAATTCCAGATCTGACCTCTCCTCCTTCACATGGAAATGTTCTGCTTTCGGCTGAACCGGCGTCTCGTCATCGTCACCTTCGGCGTCTGGTTCACTATCAACGCTTCCTGGATTCATCTGGCTGTCAGAAAACGAGCTGGAGGAATCCTGTTTTGGATCTGTGAGGTACAACAAATAAAACAAACAGGAATATGTTTGGGCACATGTTAAATTATAACTGAAAAATGTATACATTACATTGTGTTTCTTTGTGTATCTATAAAACGTTTAACTGACATTGATCTTAATGCCGTTGAAAAGGAAACTTGACACAAACACATGAGAAACTGGTTAGGCAATTTAAACATTTTAAATTAAAAAGGTGCAATGATACAGTAAGTATGGTTTGTTTTAGTGGAAAGCACAAATTGACAGTTCAGTGTTTCGAGATGCATTGCTTTGAAATGAAACGCCACACCTTCATGAGTAGCGTTTATATCATACGAACACACCCGGCCATCTTCGCGAATCTCATCGAAAGATTCATTCAGTCTTTCAGAACACGTCTCCGCCTCGTGAATGAAATTCTCCTCGAGTCCCTCGTCTGCTTTGTTCAGGGAGGACGAGTTTTCTTTATTCTGCTTCGTCTCTTGGTCGGATTTTGACCCGTCACTGTCCTCACGGCTATGCTGGTGGCGACAGGACTCACTGCTGGACTCGACGGTCGTTAGTTGCCCCGAACTTTCACACTTTACACTACCAGAGAGTGACTCGAGCTTTTGCTCAGCAGCTTTCAAAAGCAACTTAAGAGACTTGTTTTCGCGTAATGTCTCACTCATCTGTTCGTGGACATCTCCTAGAGCCTGATCGACCAGTTTGGTGATTTCTAACACAACAATTTCAACCGCAATTTCAAAAGCCCCGTGAATTGTTGTTGCCAGCTCTTCCCGAAAAGACAACGATATCCCTCCATCTATTATCAGCGATGATGAACGATGGGTCGACATTGTCTCACCTTCACCGGGGTTGGTTTATGACTGCGAGAGCTTGTTATCTCAAAACAGAATACCTTAAGGCATGACGTAAACTTGAAATCAATAAGTTGCGTAAAGGAGTTCACTATTATAAATTATTGTTGTTGCTCTCCACCGTCTTGCGGTTCGTATGCCACGACAGTGTAAACTGTGAAGCTATCGAGCACTACAGACACTTGCCGAAATGGCTGTAGGGGACTTCTCTTTCAAAATAAAAGCTTCCCCTCAGGAAGTCAAATTCAAGAAGTCAAAACAAAATAAAAGATTATAAATAAAAGTTAAAAGGTCAGCATTCAAAAGTGAACGCTCTATTTTTTGCCAAATCAGATCGGAGAATCTTTGGTAGGGAGTTAAAAAACAAATTTTATTAGTCAGTTCATTGCATATGCAAAGACTGGATTTTTATAAATAAATGCATAAAACAGTGAGTAAATTGGTAAATAATTTAATCAATACATTATTGTTTTATTTTGAGATGATTAAAGAATGTAGACCTTATTATTATGAAATCTTATTTGTGATGACCTTTTTCACAATAAAGTGTTAGGATTTCGTTTTCATTTCCTAATTACATGCTGCATTTTCAAATGACATTTTTGCCAAAAACTAACCTACCAAACAGCACAAAACAAAACAAAATAAAAACAAAACATATTTTCACATCATGTTTTCTGCACAACATAATACTGAGTGGTGTTTTCCTTAACTGATCTTTTCATTTCAAAACTTGACCATGCTTGAAAATAAGTTATATCAGTCAACACAAAAAGGACTGAAGTCTCTCACTGACTGGTCTGTCAGTCCTCAGTGACTGGCCATTTTCTCCAGCTAGTTCAGAGAATGTTGCTAGGAGACATCCTTAGAGCTTGTCGGATGGGATCCGGCTTCTGGATCCGAGATAGTGCATCCTGAGAGTTGACACTGATCTGCTTAAATAGTACTCATATACAGGCTTTAGTGACTGAAGTGACTTAAACAGTAGGCCTACTCATATACAGGCTTTAGTGACTGAAGTGACTTAAACAGTACTTATATACAGGCTTTAGTGACTGAAGTGACTTAAACAGTACTCATATGCAGGCTTTAGTGACTGAAGTGACTTAAACAGTACTCATATGCAGGCTTTAGTGACTGAAGTGACTTAAACAGTACTTATATACAGGCTTTAGTGACTGAAGTGACTTAAACAGTACTCATATGCAGGCTTCAGTGACTGAAGTGACTTAAACAGTACTCATATGCAGGCTTTAGTGACTGAAGTGACTTAAACAGTACTCATATGCAGGCTTCAGTGACTGAAGTGACTTAAACAGTACTCATATGCAGGCTTTAGTGACTCAAGTGACTTAAACAGTACTCATATGCAGGCTTTAGTGACTGAAGTGACTTAAACAGTAGGCCTACTCATATACAGGCTTCAGTGACTGAAGTGACTTAAACAGTACTCATATACAGGCTTTAGTGACTGAAGTGACTTAAACAGTACTCATATACAAGCTTTAGTGACTGAGGTCTCTGAGGCTCTACTGACCAGATCCAACACAGCACTATACCGTAAATGACAAGTGCTGCTATACATCTAAAGGCCCACAGATGTTAACAAGGGCCCATTTTGATAACTGCTATCTTGTAGGTAAAACATTAACATTTTTTTCTATATACATTACTTCAACAGACATTTTTTCCCCAGTATGTTGAAAACCAGTGAGTATATCAATGTGCTATGTTCTACTCTGAAAATAACTTTACCCCCCCATAATGAACCAGTGGTAAATGTTATTGCTTCATCCCAGCTTACATGTGAGAACATGAGAATGGTGTCATCAAAATTATACACGGTATAGACAATATTACTATGGCAAGAAATACTTTTATAGGCCCTATTCATGTTTGAAAATTCACTGTTGATGCAACCACATCAGATGACAGAATAGTAAATTGATGTAGACTTAGGTGAAAGTTTGTGATGAAAAAATCAAGAAGTCAGAGGAGAGAAGAAATGCCAAAGTGAAGGTTTATAATGGGTTCATATGCCCCCAAAAGACGAACATTTAGTTTAAGGTTATCATCAGTATATAAATCAATATATAAAGGTTGGTAAAACAAAAGACAACACTTAAAATTAATAGATGCAGCTTGGTCATATATTTAATTTACTTTTGGGTCTGCTTGTTTGTGCATGTATTTGTTATTATTTAGAAATTCATTAATATGAATTTTATGCAAAATCCATACCGAGCAAGTAGCTAATAAATTTATGCAAAATCCATACCAAGCAAGTAGCTAATAAATAGATTTTCAAACATCTGTTTTATCAGTTAATCTACTTTTCTCATCTAGTCCTTTATTTTGACAAAAAGTAAAATTGCATGACCAGCTTCCAAAGCATAAACACAAGATACTACAACTAACTGGAACATTATCACATAACACGTGGAAAGTATTCCTGTTCAGACAATGGCCAAATGGTTCACAAATGCAAATTAAACACTGAGTACCAGATCATAGTAGTATCTGCAGTAGGTCATTTGAGGGAGGATGCTATCCCCCATGTTTGCAAAATGACCAAAACGCACCCCCCCTGTTAACCTGTGTATTGTGAAAAACGTAAGAAAACCCTGTCTGAATAAACTCAGACCGCTGCATAAAATTTAAAGATGTATTTAGTCATTATTGCATACACAGTTGTAAGAAGTCAATTGTATCAGGGAGAGACGGAAGATAACTCAATAACATAGACCTATAGGATTAGAAACGTCACACTTATGGATAAGGCATCCTGCAGCAATGCCTTTTGGGAAGTGTACATGGGTGTGTGTGTGTGTGTGAGTTGTTAGTTGGTGGTGTGGGAGCAGGGGGGTGCTCCCACTGGGCCATCCAACCTGTTACAAAATAATAAATCACCTACTGAGTATCTGATCATAGTAATCTAATAACATACAAAAATACCACTGTCCTTTAAGCACGCATTTTTTTCAATAATAAGCGATAGGGCGCTCGTTGTATGGAGTGCTGTATTCAGTGTAAAAGTCTCACACTTTCACGTTTCTGACGTGATTTGCTGTCTCCAGTCCGGAAGAGAGCTCTCAGAACACATTGGAGATCAAACAAGTAGACAAGCTCTTTTACGCTTCGCTGGCAACGCGTAAGTATTTATTTCTGGAAGCTGATTTTATTAATTTCGGATATGACTTCACTGTTTCTCTTGTAACGTTGATTATTGCAGAGTTGACTTAAAACGTTAGCACAAACAAACGTAAGGTTTTGGGAACACGCAGCTGTGGATAGATTCATAGCTGTCAACCTTAATATGAGTAAGAATTTCTCAACGTTTTACAAGGTCAGTTTTTGTCTACAACAGCGTAACACTGGGTGCAGCATTTTAGAAAAATCTACGAGAACTACATGTTTTTCGCTTTGTCTGCGTTCTTGCTATGGAGATAATGTAAAGGCTAGTACATACTGAGTCACCGCGAACTGTTCCTCTGTAAGCTCAGGGCAGCATTTTTTTACGGTTTATTTATAGTCATACGTGTAGCCCGAAGAAAGACACATTGCCTTGCTTGAATGACGAGTTACGACGTTTAGCTTGGTCTAATTAATATCACCCTAGCTGCTTTAATATGTCAAGGAAGAGGGGCGTAGGAGTGACACGGATTACTCAACAGGCAGCACTGATTCAGGAGATGCTGGTTTCTCTCGTCTTGGCAGGCGCGTGTTGACCAACGTTTTTTTCAACCTCCACCCTTTTCTTCTGGATGCCAGAACATGCAACTATCGCTATCATGAATCAGTGAGCAAGTGTCTTCTTTAGCAACAGAGTATTTGTACAGTAAAACATAGCCAAACACTGCAATTTCACTCTTTCGCGCTTGGTATGCTGGAGTGTAACACTTTGACACTGAATTGGAAGTTTCTGAGCGAACCTTAACTTGGCTCGGAAAAACCAAGGCTCTCGTCGTTAAACACGAAGTTTACAAGTAGCACTAAATCTTAGAATGGTACTGGTATCCTTTTCGTGGATTTGCATAACCGTGCTCAAAATAACATGGATGGATAGCGAATTGAAAATCGTGACAGTGAAAAGGGCGTGCAAGTGGTATCATATGTGGTGTGTAGCGTGTGTGCTCGTGGTGGGGAGAAGAACATGGTCGTATGATATGTGGTCGGCTGCGTGTGTGCCCGTTTTAGGGAAAGGTACCTGCGTTTGGTGTCATAGGCGGCCTGTATGTTTTGTGGAAGACAGATTAAGATTTGTACCAGAGTGAGTATGAGTATAAGAGATAGTAGAGGGACTAGAGTGGATTGAAAAGCACAGCAGTGTGAATGGACAGATAGAAGAGTGGATGGAGATACGAGGAGGATGGATTACACACTAGAAAAGAAAGAAAAAAATAGAAAGCTGGGCTGTGTTGTGTTGTTATTGTTCTTGAAAGCAGGCTTGTGGTAATGTGAACAGTTGTCATAAAGAGTTTGTTAGTGAGCATCCTGTTTCTTCCAGCAGATAACAGCAAGGGATGATTGAGTGGAAGTATGGTAATGAGGAAATGAGGCTTTTTCTTTTTTTGTAGTTTTAGAGTGAAGTGTAGTTTAAGAAAGTGTTTCTATCGATTAAAAAGTATGACAGCATGGATAGAGCATTGGACGAATGAAATAGTGGATGAAAAGATGACAGAATGAATGGAACAATGGAACGGATGTTATAACAGGGTGATTGTTTTAATTATGAGACACGGAACGGATGCATAGTAATGATGATATAATATAATAATATGTGAATAATGCATGTGCAACAGATGGTTAATAAGCATGGATGGAAAATTCTCGAAAATGGGGCATGATTGGTCAGTTTTGCAGCATTAAATGAGAAGAGTAAAATGAAGAGCCTATAGCAGTTGAACAAGTGTGTGTTCATTAGAGAGCAGTTTAAAACGTGGACTTGTGTAAATGGAGGGAAAGAGCGATGGAAACAGTGAGAGCTGAACAAAGAGGAAGGTGGAGAGCTACATTAAGAGAACTCAGCTTTCTCTTAATGTGTCTCAGTGTTGCCCATTTAAAGTAGTGTGTCATAAACACGTAAACACTCATGCATCTTGAATCACTATGAATTGTGTGTCTGTTTAATTTGTTTATTCTCAGGTCTCCATGGCAGCAGCAAGTGCAATGCAACTGATTTCTACACGCTGAAGGGAAAACAAGAGAAAGAGGTAAATCACTCGTTTAGGCACTTCTGACACCCAGGGGCATATACAGCCCTAGAGTTTTGCAACTGCAGCCCATGCAAATAAGGAACTTTTAAATTAAGAAACATTTATTATTCAGCTTCAGCAATGAGCCCCAGTTCCCGTGTTAGAGTCGTGCTGTACATTTCCCCCATGGTCCAGTGCATCTGTTGCAACTCGTCTGTGGTGAGGGAAGTGGCAGACAAACAGAGTCAGATGTGTTGGGTACTGGATAAGAAACTAAAATAGTGTTGTGCTTTAAGGACTATTAAGGATTTTTCTAAGCTTTGAATTAAATATATTTAATGCTGCTTTTAATGCAAGATGTAGAATATTCCATAGTGAAGGGACATATATATTTAAGGGTGTAATGACGCAGACTTATAGGGCAGACTTATAGGTCCTTAGATTAATATTAGACATAATATATATATAAAAAACATAACAGATCATGCATTTATACATAGAGATTCACGTCTTGCTAGAATTAACATGTAGAATTGATAAAACATACGCCTTCTTGATCAGAGTACAAATGGTTTAGTGCATAATGACTTGAGAATGTTGACATTTGTTGAGGTGTCTTCATTCTGTCTGAACAAGATCATCTGAAGGTGTGAAGGATGTGTTGGTAATATGTTCTTGCCAGGATAATCTCTTTTTATCCTGACACCTAAAACTTTAAGAGAACAGTCTGTTATTCAGGTTGAAACTGGCCCCCTTTTTTTCTCTAAAGGGAAATATCCTCTAAGAGTATCCCAACATCAGGATATAAATATATTAATGCCCTTAACACATCGTTTGGTATCAAAGTTAACTTGTTAAGTTTTGAGATTAAAATGAGATGGATTAACAGGTAAAGAAGTTGTGTGAGGAAGCGTCGCCTAGGTGACTGAGCGGGTGAATTTTAACGCAGAAATAGAATAGAAATACAAAAAGAAATAAAATGGAAATACAACATGAGACCGCCCCATCAAATGAGAGTAAAGCATTCTTTACAACACTCATAAATGCTCACAGCTTCCCATAACTGTGTTAACTCTGACTGCACTGCCTTAAGGTGGCTAGATGAATAGTGAAACCGATCAGCTTTGGAAAATTTTGATAGAACTACCAGGGTTGTCTTTGAATAACCTATTTTTGATCTCTTCATCCCTGTTTTGAGGGTCTGAATGTCAAATTTAGTTTCCACTTCAGTACTTCAAGTTTAAAGTATTTATCATCAAAACATGTTTATGATCAAAATATTTGGACGATGCTGTTGTTAGCAAGCGTCAGTGTATACTAGGAAAGGAAGAACTGCTCTGTTTGAGTGTGGACGCTAACACCAGTGAACAACAGAAATAAAACATATCTGATGGAGTTTGTTTTTGTGGTCTTGTCCCTTTTTACGTTAAAAACATGACACCTACAACTTAGTACACTGTTAATTAAATGGAAACATTTTTAATTAGGACTAAGTTGGACCACTTTGTTTGTAAGCACAGTTAATTACAATTAAGGTCTTTTAATAACAAAATAATAAACAAAGTAATAGAAGCTATCACATTAGCTAGGAAAAAAAAGAAAAGAAAAGTTATATATGATTATTTGACAGCTTTAATAAGGACGTAATTAAAATATGCCCACTTGTAAATTGCAAACGCAGCTTAGTCTAATTGTACTGAATAGCATTCACAAATTTGAAAGACGTCCTGGACCGGAAGGAAAAGCAGAGGCCGTCAGGGACTGGAGCAGTATGGGTATTGATTATTAGCCAGTGCTTTTATAGGTGGACCGTTTGGTCTAAGCCCAGAAGTGTCGTAAGCTCTCACTCAAACACAAATCCAATGGAAGTGAATGCTAATGCACCAGCTGATATTTTTGTCCTCTCCTCACAAGCAGATCGATAAATTCCATATTAAATTGTGTTCGACTCTTCATGCGTAGGCCACTTGAAATGTCAGACTGTGCCAGTAAACCTTCAGTTTCGAGTCATGCTTCCAGTTCTTTGAGAGAGTAGTTTCATTGTTTTGTCTTCCTTTTTCCCCCGGCAGGTATGAAGGTGCGACTACACTTTGTGGTGGACCCCATGGGCTGGTTCTGTATCAGCATGGTGGTCTTCGTCTGGCTTTACAACACCTACTTCATCCCAAAACTCGTGCTGCTCCCTCACTACAACGAGGGCCACATCTCAGGAGTCCCTGTTCTCTGTAAGTAAACGCTGATAGTTTGGTTCTGCTTTTTTTCTTTTATTTGGTGATTCTGTCATTTATCTATCCATCTATCCATACATCTGTCCATCTACCATTTATTCATTTGTCTGTCCATCCATCCATCCATCTATTCATCCACCATTCATCCATCAGTCCATCCATCTGTTAATCCATACATCCATCCATCCATTCATTCATCCATTCATCCATTCATTCATTATGTTTGTTTGTTCGTTCATTTGTTAGTTGTCTTCAGTTCTCCAGCCCTCCGTCCGTGTTTTTAATCTCTCACTCATTTGTTTTCCCTCACACAGAGACTCCCTCCTTATCTTGGTAGGCCATAAAGATTTATTCCGTTTGTTACTCTCATGTACCGAGTTATTTTTCTGTAGACCTCTGACGCGGTCCATCACATTTTCAGACTGGGTTTAGTGTGAGATGTAGATCTGCCTCCCTGGCTTCAGTGCTAGGTATACATATTAGATCAGATTAGATTCAACTTTATAGTCATTGTGCAGGTACAAAGCCAATGAAATGCAGTAGCATCTAACCAGAAGTGCAAAAGCATAGTATTATTTAGAGATAAGTGCAGGTATAAGTGAATACTGAAGCAAGTGATGCCATGTCTTACAGTATGTACAGCATTATAGACAGTGGTGAGCAATATATACAGACAATGTACATGTATATATATTTATTTATACATTTATTTATATATATTTATAAAAATCCATAAAAAATCCATGTTCCATTAGAAATGAAATAATCAATTAACTTGTACGTCAATTTGACTTAAGCTGTTTTTTCTCTGAGGATCTGGTTGGAGCAGTAGCAGAGGACCACTGCTCTGATCTAATGCTGATCTAAAGTCAGATGTGTGTGATAGTTAAGACAGAAAGAGCTCTTATCTAATTGGGTCAAGTATCTGTCAGACAGGTTTGTTAGCCAACCAGATAGTTGGGCGTTCGCTATGCGTTTCATGCATAAAGAGGCTCCTTATCTCCACTCTTGTGAATGAATCATTGTGCGGAGCAGGAAAATGAATGGCCGTGACTCTGCTGCTGCCTTTGAGAGAGGCCACTGTTCGACCAGTTAGTTTGCATTCTGTTTACATGCTGTTGTACACAGTTTAAAGAGTATGAGGTTAGTTGTTTGTTCAATAGACTGGGAAGTATGGACCACTGTTTTTTTTTCTTCTTTTAAACACATTGCTAGTCTTCAACCGGTAACACAACTGATTTGTATTAAACAAATAAGACTAAACGGAAGGATGCTAATTGTTTAAGTGCTACAAGTCATTCAAGGCTGATGTTACAGTGAGGCTTCTCGAACTGCTATTATTTTATGTGATTTTTTGCATATCTCTCACATAGATGGTAAAATTTTAAGTTTGTCTAATAACAGTGGCTACCTTAACAGACCTGAAATAATAAAGATTTGAATGAAGGACCCTGGAGCAAATCTGAGGACATGGATTTGAGATATCCGGTGGTTTTGTGATCAGGTCTTGACACAAATGTCTTCCTGTAGAGAAATATATGAAACCGCTCTGCAACTACAATTCTTTTCCGTGGGTCAGCATGTGTCTTGAATGCTATGTATGGCATTCTCATGTCATATTTCACACTGCTTAGTCTTGGCTGCCTCTCCTATGTATCCGACACACTTTTTACAAACATTACAGGATATAATCTTACAGAGTATCTGTGAATATTTTGAAGCCACCGTTAAGTGATGTGCTGGTGTTAGACATCAGACTTGGGCTTCTTGTATCACCGCATTCCAACGCGAGTCGCTCACATTGTAAGTGATCAGAATTCATGTTTCGTTTCTGCTCTGACGAGATTTCCTCAAAAGATCAAATGTGAAGAGTTGGTTTGGAGGGTATGTTGATATGTCACCCCTGAAGTCTGGCTCCGTTGACTCTCTGTGTGTTAAGGTCCTGACCACAGCACTCTTTTTCCATGCTCTGTGACTCATTTTAAGACCCGTGATGTAGAGCTGTCGTGACGTGCGTGTCACTCCAGCTCCCTCACTTTGGCTTTGAATGGCTTTATTGCCCCTAATGGCTCTCCATAAACTGACCTGGCCATGGTCTACTTTGATAAGCTTTTACCGTTTGTAGTCTGTTGAAACACACTTTATATTTGCTTCTGATTTGTGAAATATTCTTACATTGTGCTTAGGATGGATTCAGATGTGGGTTTGACCTGATGTGAGGTTTTCAACACTACAACTTATTTTTTGCTCATCTCCATCATAATTTAAACATGCACAGTAGTCATTCACCTATTCCTCCATTAGAAGAACTGGACACACCCACCGTGGACAGTCGTCCCTCTGGCCCTGTTTACACCTTGCATTAAGATCCGATTTCGGTCATCCGATCAAAAGTGGACAGCTCAAAAGTACAGGTGTAAACGCATCCAATGCGTATTGAGGTCGCATCGAGATGCAATCACTCAGACCACATTCGGAGGTGGTCTGGACCGCATATGACCACATTCTTACAGCAGTGTAAACACGAACGCAAACTCCACCACATTGAACGACAACCTACTCAACTGACGTCCTCTGCTTACGCGGAGGTACGAACTCATCGGTGATCACCAAATTTCTCTCAGACATCTCTTGTCAGAAACGCCTCCTCCTGTCAAAAAATCAAAATCGAAATCCTAGGAGTATGGTCATTATCTCACGTTAAGTGTTTTCCTCTCCATTGACGCCCATTATAAGGAAACAACGTGGCTTAATGTGCCCTAATGTCCCAAAACAGCGATCAGTGATCACCACATTTGTCCAGCATCTCACATGTCATAAACACTATTTCCAATCAAAAAAGCAAAACTGAAATTCAATGAAAGGGGTAACGTGTTGAAAATGATTTACTTGTTTATTTGCATATAGAGCGGGGAAGTGACATCCGATCCCAAGTGGTCACTCGAGACACAGATTCTAAAGCCAGGTGTAAACGGACGTACTTAGAGTTGTCCACTTGTGATCGGATCACCAAAATCGGATCTTGATGCAAAGTGTAAACAGGGCCTCCGAGCTGTAGACACAGATGCAGTTTATTGGTTGGAAATGCAAGTAGACTTCCTCTTTTTCCTTTCAGTAACTGAAGCACAGCTGTGTGTGCCAAGGCTGGTGTCTGGGTTGATAAATATTGTCACTGACTGATTATAGATCATTTGAGACTTATTAACACCTCTGAATCTTCCAGAGAACGTGAACGTAATTAGTCATCATTCTTGGCTGAACCCTCAACTCTCTTTATCTTGCGGTGTAAAGTGAGCAAAGATTTCCACGGTAACCACACTTCCTTTTCTTTCTTTTCTTTTAAACTCTCTGTGACATTTTGTGGTTATCTTGATCACAGGCTGAGGAATTTATTTTCCTATTTTTATTTCCTTAGCAGTTCTTTTTAACTCAGTATTGTTTTTTTTTTTTAAGTATTCTTTTCCAACAGTGTCATGTGAACTGAGGAAAGACCAGATCTTGTAGTCTGTTTAATGCCTTTGCTAATCCATTAACAATAAATGAAACTGCCTGTATATTTCCTGGTTTCACCTGTAGAACCTCGTTATTTTAATCTGTTTGCAACATATATTCACCGTTTTATCTTGTAACTGTATAGTATGGTGAAACACATACCTTTCATTCATTCTTATGCAAAGTAAACAGTCACTTGACTTTTTCTGCTCAATATCAAAATATGTGAAGAGCACAGTGAATATGTCTTGTACATCTGACTGAGCGAAGCAAAGGAACAAAGCCCAGTTTTGTGCATTGTGTTTGATATTCCAAAGCAATGGGAAAAATTTTGAAACTTCTCACAACCCCACGCTGTCTACAAATTAAACAAAACAAGAGGAGGAAGACTAAATGCTGTCACTAGGTTCATTCTGTTTGAATGTCACAAAACAGCAAAACCAGCAAAACATCAGTGTTCCTAGACAACAAGCAGTTCTGCTCTGTCTGTACTCACTAAACTGCCAGTGTGGATCATGTTGCAGTTTCAACATGTGTTCCATTGAGATTGAATGGCATTTGCAAAATGCTTTAAGAATGGGATCTTCAGTCACACAGTCATTGTGTTTTCTTTCCCATATCTTTTGTCTTTTCTACTTCCCCTGTGAGTGTAGCAAACATAACAATCTCTCTAACTCTCTCTCTCTCTCTCTCTCTCTCTCTCTCTCTCTCCCTCTGTCTGTGTTCCAGGTTACTTCTTAGCGTCACTCTTCTGTGTGTCAGCACTGATAAGGGCTTCCACAGCAGACCCTGGCCGACTCCCTCAGGACCCAGAAATCCCCCACTCAGGTAAACACCCATTTCTTTCTTTCTTTCTTTCTTTCTTTCTTTCTTTCTTTCTTTCTTTCTGTCTGTCCATCTCTCTGTCTGTCTTCCTGTCTTCTTTTCCTCTTCTCTTCCTTTCTGTGCTTGCCTGTCTCTTTTTTTACATGCTGACACAGGACATGAACATCGCGAGTCCTGAGTGGACAGTGAAAATGTTTCTATATGGATTGTGTGGAGGTCACTGAGGTCATACTATGTTGGATGAGCGATACTGAGTCACAGACCACTGCATTGTAAGTGGCATCCTGTTTGTAGGGTGTAGCATGTTGTAAGTAGTTATTCATGTTTGTCCTTTATAAACAGCCACTGCTTAGACTCTTGAGTGACATGATTGGTCAGTTTTTCTTTCTGTTGTTATAAATATCAAAAACTACATTGTTGGAGAAACCTTTAGTACTGTGTTGTGCTTGCACACAATTGCCAGCAGGAGGCAGTCTCGTTACCGTTGCACTATGTTATTGACAACTTTGCTGTATAAGAAGAACTGTCATAATGTGAATTAAACATCTAATTTACAAATTGGGTATAAATAAACTAATTTGTTTATTTTGTAATTGTCTAATATTTTCGGTCCAAATATCTTGGAAGTGGAAGCTGCCCCCCCGAATACTCACTTCAGTGTAATGATTTGAATTGTCCACTAGAGGGAGGTAGAGCACAAGTATTTTGTTGGACACACAGTGTCAAATCTGAAGTACAGTGACCTTATATGGATGTGGAAGAATGGACTGGCCTTTAAAATGAGCCAGTTTTTCAGCTACATTTAGATCCATGTAGAGTTCTTCCCTCACACTGACCTAGTGTGATGGAAGAACTCATGGTGGCTCACTGTTGCCTCACAGCAAGAAGGCCCTGGGTTCGAATCCTGGCCACCCCGGGTCCTTTCTGTGTGGAGTTTGCATGTTCTCCCTGTGTTTGTGTGGGTTTCCTCCGGGCGCATTGGTTTCCTCACACCATCAAAGGATTGTATACTAGGATTAATACTCCTGTCAATGACCTTGACTGAGGCACTGGCAAAAATACCTGGAGGTCCCTGGATGGCTGGGGCTGCTCACTGCTCCTAGCTGTTAGTGTGTGTGTGTGTCCTCACTGCTCTAGTGTGTGTGTGTGTGTGCTCACTGCTCTAGTGTGTGTGTGCTCACTGGTGTATAGGATGGGTTAAATGTAGAGGGTGCATTTCACTGCTCACTGCTCCAGTGTGTGTTTGACCAATAAAGTTCTTCTCCTTCCTCCCCTTTTTCTGCTTCCTCTTCTTCTTCTTCTTCTTCTTCTTCTTCTTCTTCTTCTTCTTCTTCTTCTTCTCCTTCTTCTAGTGCCCTTTATAACACAAAGAGGCTCATACACAGAATTTGTGCTCTTGATTCAAGAATTAAGATCCTGTAATTATAGTTACTTATATAACAGATACTTATATAACATGTAAATCTGACATGGATAAACCTTGGTAACTGTCAGCAATGGGTGATTATTGTCGTAATGAAATGGGCTGAATTTCGCTGTATGCATTGAGCAAGAAATCTGAATTATGCACAGAAGGTAGAAGAATGCACCGTAAAGAAAGGAATTGTATGAAAAATAAGCTTGAGGCAGGTGAAACCGTTGTCACAGGTAGTGCATTCTCCAAATAGTGTTGTGTTTAAAGTGGTTATGTGATTAATATTTATAACCATTAAATGAACTTTATTAAAAAACACCTACCTTGTAGGTAAACCTTGCTGGTGTACAGTTGGAGACTATGGCCCATCTATTGCCACGCAGTACTTGTGTTAAGTGTTCTCTGCCCTGTTAATTAATGGTCAGTTTATGACCACAGGACTGCTGTTAGCTGGATATTTTTGGGTGCCGGACCACTCTCAACCCAGCAGTGACGCTGATGTGTGTAAAAACCCCCAACAAGCTGCTGTGTCTGATACACTCGTACCAGCATGTCACCCACTATCACGTCAGTGTCACTACTGTGTTGAGAATGGTCTGGCACCCAAACAGTATCCAGTCAACAGTGGTCCTGTGGTAGTAAACTGAGCACTGACAAATGGGGTAACAGGGTAGAAGGTGGCTGACAAATCATGCATGGCAACAAGACTAGTTTTTAATAGTACACCTATATAGGTTACCTATAAGGTTAGTGTTTCTAATAAAATAGCCAGTGAGTGTGTATTGTCTATGGTTCTGAATAGTATGTTTGGCAGAATGACAGACAGAAATATTAGCAGTGGTCACACACCTTCTTGGTGAACTCAGACACCTCTTTTAAAGACAAAGACAATATATTTTTAGATTTTTCCATCTCAGGTGGTGTTTGTCCTGATGTCACCTCTGGTGGCGTTTGTCCCGATGTCACCTCTGGTGTGAGGTAGCCATGCACCAGATCCCCAGTCTTCTCTGCCAGGGGAGGATTTCTCGTAGGGGAATCTGTGCTCTGACGGCTCGGTAGGTCTCTGTTTTGTTTGTGTCTTAGACTAAGGCTTCATTAATGGAAACAGAGAGTGGCTTGCCACCTTTCCTGCCTGGACAGAGAATAGCCTGGCGCCAAGCGCGTTAACCGCGAGCTGATTGAGGAAAGCTAGACACCGGCCGGATTAGCGGTGATCCACTTATCTTAATGGATTAACAAACCTTCCCTAAAGTTATTGTCTTTATGTGAGGCTTTGTCAAGGTCACGCCTTTTCGGTAAATTACCTGCGAGAGCAGCCAAGGTGTCCAGCTAGCATAGCTGAAGGTTAGCTTTGCTCTGGAAGTGTGTGAAATTAGACTTTGTACGAAGTGTTTGCGCGCGTCTAGACATTGGTTGTTCACACCTATTGTTTGTCTGGAGGTTCTCTCGTTAAAATAATCTATAAAGACAGAGCAGATCCACCACCTGTGCTTGCCTTGATCTGATCCAAAGAGATACAGAAGATCTGGCTAAGCTTCCCATTAACTGATCTAAAGAGACATAACTGATCCTTCTAATTGCAACTCCCTTCCCCACCACCATCACCACCACCAAAAAAACTGTCATAAGTGCCGTGTCCATTTTACTGTATAGTTCTAGATAAGGGAGTCTTCTTCTGTTTGTCGAGAGTGTGGGAATCAGTTGACTTTATCAGTCAAAATTTAAAATTTACTATAAATATAATGTAAAATATACTGAAAGAAAATATTTTCACGCAAGGTGTGGTTCCTATGGTAACCACGCAGTCTTGCTTTGAGTCGTGTATAAAGAACCCTGACACCTTCGCCCATCATTTTGGCCACCATGGCAAGAAGAAGAGATCTCAGTGGCTTTGACGGATGAAGGATTGTTGGAGTGTAACTGCCAGGATCTTCAGTGAAAAGACTGCCCAACTGGCCAATGTTTCGTGGACAACAGAGGCTAAGGCGTTATCAGGTTGGCATAGAAATGTCAGCTATAGGCACGAGGCTGTGCTCCATGACCACGGCGTCCATGTGTCCGTTACTGATGCAAGTTGAAAAGGTCCAAGTCAGATCATTGCAAATATGTATTGATAGCGCAAGCAAACCGGTTCTTGAAGGACACGACGTCAAGGCCATCAGAGAGGGATACTGAAGCCTGGGTGGCAGTGTGTAAACCTCTTGAATGTGCATTCATGCAAGCAAAGGAGTTGAGGATGCACAGGTTGTGGTCCACCTACCAGTGCAAAGGAAGGTCACATGGTTAGCTGAATCAACATTCAGCGAGCTCTCAACCAGAGGAAAAGTACATGTGTTGGTGAACATTGAAACTGAACTACAAACCTGAGTGTTTCCCATGGTGAAGGGTTCTCATGTCTCTGTCTCTGTCGCTTGTCGCAAGGGTTGTCTTTTTGTGCTGTGGTTATTTTACCTCTGTAACTCTTTTGAGGGAAAGAGAAATGCTAGTAAATGCAGGGCTATTCTGAGACGACACTTTCGTCCCTTTCTTCTTCCTGAGCTCAGCTTAAAGAAGAAAAATAGTGATCTTTTCTTTCCACTTGCAGCTAATACACAGACTTGGAGTATCACTGACTCAAAAACAGTAGTGTAAGAGCAATGCTAACTTGGTGAGTTTTAGATGTTTGCTTTATTGTATTCTCTTGTCCTATAAGTTTAAATGGATGGATATGAGGAAGATCCTTTGTGATGATGGTTTTAAATGATGAGTCAATGTAAGGGTATAGATTTATAGTATTTTGATGGGGGCTTCCCCACCAAAAAAAACCCCAACAACTTCACTTTTGTCAGACACCCGGAAAAAGAACCTGTCCTACCATTTTGCCTCGCTTGACAAGTTCCCACTCACACGGACAGTTCCATGTTATTAGACTGGATTACGCACTGGCAGATTACCATGGAACTGTCATGACCATGTTTCTGCATTGTTGACGACAAGGGCTTAATACTCACCTGTTTACCTTGCCGCCTCAGGTATCTTTGACAACTGTTGTCCCAACTCGTGGCTTGAGTTGGCTTGCAAAGGTTAAGTTCTACTAGAAGGGTGAGACATTTGGCTTCCAACCTTGAGTGTCATGTTTTAAATGCGAAGTAGCACAAGCTAATGTGAGGAAGTCCTCGAGACAAATAATTATGAGGAAAGTATGTTTGGGTTTTAAAAAACTTAAAAACTTAAAATACTGTATTATTTAGTTTAGTGTTTTTAAACAGTGCTGTGATATAGTGTTTTGAGCTCATTGTGGAGTGTAAGTCTGAGGAGCAGTGAAAGTTTTCACTCATCAGGTACTCGTTCATAACTTTAAGCTTCCACCTCTGTCTCTCCATGCCAACAGACGACCAATTGGAGCTCATTGGTGTCAGCCACCGATCAATAAGCATGAAGTGTCTATGTTTGTGACTTGGAACATGACCAGTGAGAGCTGTGTAATTGTGAATGTGACCAATAAGACCTGTATATTTCTGAATATGACCGATAAGCTCGATCCTCTGTATTCGTATTTGAGCATGCAACCAGTGAACCTGAAGCATCCGTGTTTGTGTTTCAGAGCGCGACCGATGGGAGATGTGCAATAAATGTAACATGCTGAGGCCAAAGAGGTCCCACCACTGCAGTCGCTGCGGTCACTGTGTCCGGAGAATGGACCATCACTGTCCCTGGTCAGTCTCTTTTCTTTTAGATCAGTGTTTCTCAGCCCTGCTTACGAAAAACCCACAGCTGTGCTCATTTCACCACTCTCCCTGCTCTAACACAACCCATTCAGCTAATCAAGCAACAGATAGTAATTATCTGCAGAGTGCATGCGGGTGTGTCAGAGCAGGGGGAACCCTTGATAGCCCAACCGGAAGTCCTCTCTAACTGATTAAACATTGAATGTCTCAGA